>NC_056745.1:575978749-576061249 GCF_019279795.1 Protopterus annectens | reverse complement strand
CCTAGAAACTTCTTGAGACTTGTGCAAGGAGTGTGTTAATTATATACCTAGAACCATTATCAGATTTAATGAAGTTACATTTTAAGAAGATAAAAATAAAGCACAGTACAAAAACTGTGATTATACTATGAAGATTACATTACTAAGCAAGTGGATTATACAAGATTATATTAATAAGAAGAAAATACTACTTTAAGAAAAAATGCATTCTGCTTTAAAACAAAATTACTGAATTTATCTGAGTCACAAAGAAAATGCATGTCTGTCTTCTATTTAACTTCCTGATTTCATTGAAATCTCAAGAATGAGTCCACAATTTTCCCACTATGTCCCCATTTGGTCAATAATAGGTCCTTGTACATGAGGCCATACATACCTTGGTGTCAACTGGGGTAGGCAAGCCAGGACTTCCATGGGTCTGCAGATAAGCAAGGACTTCCATGGGTCTGCAAGTGAAGTCGACACATATCCACAAGGTCCTGTATGTTATCTCTATCTGTCTGACCTGTCTACATGGTACTGTTCCACAATGTGGATGCCGTGGAGTCCATGAAATATTAAGCATGGTTGGATGACTTTTCTACATGGTACTGGTCCACAATGTTGATGCGTGGAGTCCATGAAATGTTAAGCATGGTCAGATGACTTAGTGCCTCCGGTAACCCCTATCATATTTTTGTGGTTCTGTCACATGTATGTGATGATTTAGTTGTGGTAATTTCCATTAGTATTACAGCATCATAAGAATTCAATAAGTAGAACTTAAACCAACACAAACAAGGTGGTCACGAAAGTAGTAACACTTGCACCAGCCAGTTAAACACGACTTTAATTGTATTAGACCCTTCGAAAGCACTCACAATTAAAGTCGTGTTTAACTGGCTGGTGCAAGTGTTACTACTTTCATGACCACCCTGTTTGTGTTAGTATTACAGCACCATGTTGTGATCTTTATATGTTTCAAAATAACTCTGCCATCTTGATTTACTTCATTACTTACACAACATTGCTCATTTTAGTAGTGAATCTCATTAGCATCTGCTTATGCAGCATGTACCACAACCAGCTCACAGTTCAGAAAGCATTGCTTCTGCTACATGTGGGTGCTTATCGCACAAAATCACTTACCTCAATGTGGCTAAGGTTTCTGAATCCAAGGCTATGACTTTTTATTAATAACAACAATAACATATTATTTACGAATGCTTTCAACAGGGCTTTTTACAATAAAAAATACCTACCAATATGCAATAAACAAATTAAATCAAGCACTGAAAAGTCAAGGTGAAAAGATATAATTTGTAACTTTAGGTAAGTAAGTAAGTAAGTAACCTTTATTTATTTACATTTGTTTATATTTCCTTTCATACTTTTATTGCTTTCATGGGAGTACCAAGAAGGTATTAATACAGATTAAGGGTAATATGGCTTCGCCTGGGTAAAAACAGAATTTCTCTTCTCTTTTCAATAAATACTTTGGGATCTATTACATTCATCTGAAGTACTACCGGCTCAGTCAGATGAGGCTTCGGTCTAACAATTCATCAGAAGGATAGGTTTAAGCCTTTTTAAAATGTAATAAAGGCATAGCAACTCTTCATCTGCCAAGACAGAGCATTCCAAAGGGATAGTACACAGAAAGAAATGAAACAGCATCTAATGATTCCATCCAAACCTTAGGAATCTGTAGCAGCCCCTTCTTGGATGACCAGAGCTGGAGAATTGAGAATAGATACACTCTGCAGGTGTGCAATTCCCAGTCTGTTTGAAATTCTATGGGTCATTAAGGCTGCTTTATAGAACAGAAATCATTGTGTATGTTTATTTTTGTTTTAACATATCTTCAGGTTGCAAATAAGATTCTACTGAAGTTTCTTCCCAATCACCAGACTACATGATGCCCTTACAAAAGGGTAAGAATACCCAGATTCTGAGAACTCAGTAGGTCATTAACCACTGAAATTAACTTAAAAGTTACGGAGACAAGCAACAGGTGGTTGTAGCAAGCTACTGATTGTGATTCTGAATTTAGTAATTACACAAAATGGTTCTCTGAAGGAACAGACAAGAGAAAAAAAAAATCAACAGATTTTTTTTCTATTTTAAAATTGCAGAATAAGTTAACCATTACCACTGCACAGACTAAAAGTCCTGATCTTCTGGCTCTGCTATGAGGTGATGGAGTCTAAGCTTAATGAAATTTGAATGACCATTTTATTAACTTTAGCTTCTACATGAATGATGGGAGGATGTCTAACCACAATAGTATATATCTCTACTGCTGCATCCCATGTTGGAGATTACTTAGTGGGTTCGTAATATATACACGGCAAAGTGTACTGTGGATAACAAGACGTCCCAAACAGTGTGGCAATGGTTTCATGCATTTAACAGTCAGCTTATTACAATGTAACCTAACAGCAAAGCATGTTAAATTTATTTTCAGTTGTTTCAAAGGAAGAATGTTATTATCTTGCTTAATTACTTGCAGCTAAAGCCAGAGCAGAGCATTTTACTGACCAACACATCACACTCAGAAGTATATGGGTAACATAACCAAACTGAAGCAGCCAAGTTATTTAACAAGCTGTTGAGTTACGTACTGACTGCATCACATGAAATATCTCTGTTATAAAGTACAAGATGAAATGATGTCCATTTTCAAGTGCATAGGAAACAGAAAAATTAATCCCAGAACTGCCAGCTGTAGTTGTAATGGACATAAGCAGCTGCTAAATGCCTTATCCCATGCATGGGTCCCCCCAGCTTAAATATAGTATGATCCCATTCTCATTTTAGGTAATACATAATTATCTGCCATGGGATAGGTGAGGCCAATCTATAACCAAATGCGATGCATTATTTCAAGCACAAAAAGGGAAACTGGCTAGGCTTAAAATGACCCACAAGGACAGTCTGCCTAGTACTTATCTGTGAACCTATGAAGCTATGAATTCACTACTTTCAATGGCACATCTGGAAATCATTGCTATAAACAATTTTTGCAAATCCCCCTCTGCACGACACAGCTGGGAATGGTGTCGCCCACACATTCTTCTACTTCTACTTACTATGCCTGACACTGTGCAAGCATAGAGAATGAAAAAGAGACGCAATCGAGAACTGTGCAGACAGAACTGTTTCCCTCCATCTACAATGGCATGATCTTAATACATGTATAACATTAGATGAATAGGACTCTTGACAAAAAATAATTACTGAGCATCCTTTAATAGGATGGACTGCTCTCAAACATGCAGTAACCTAACACTAACATTTATTTAAGGGTCTGTAACTTCAAAACCTTTGTTGAATTTCATCTAATCCATAATAATTCTAAAAACACTGTTAATGAATTGTGAAAATGAATACAAAGTACTTGAATTATCTTGCAAATTCTTCCCATTCTGATACTAGCCAGTCAGTTTTCAACTTCTAAAAATTAAACATTGAATTAAGCTAGAGTCTTAACCCCTTTAATTCTGAACATTTTAAGAAGTGTGTGCCCCTATTCCTGGTTGTTATGGTTTACTTCTCTTCCTTGTATAGAAAGGACGTTTTCTGGAAATTAAATTTTGACACTTGCTATAAAATGTACTCAGATTTCCTTCTGCTTTCAAATGCAATAGAGCAAATACAGGTGGAATTTTAACAGTTATTTTATGCCATTGTTTCTGGTAGAACATTTTAAATGGAACAACATATGTTATGTTTCTTTTTTATTTATTTTATTTCTCTTTTGCTGTTGGAGGTAACTCAACCTTGGGCCAGGCATATTTTCTTTTGAGATGTGAAAGTAAGAGGTACTTAACTCATGAAATATATCTATAGTTTAGAAAACTTTTAGCAAAATAATTCATAGTTATATTGGAATTTTACACATTTTATGTATTTATTTATTTACTTTTTAGCTTTATACATATTTGTTTAACAGGTTAGTGCACTGATCTCAATGGACCATTTGCAGTCACAGCCCACATGAATACAATCAAATAAGTAATAAGCAAGAATATTTACAGATACAAGGATATGCTAAAAAAATGTATAAATACTTACAGATGCAAGAATATGCTAGAACCTTTAATTCAAAAAGCAGTTTACAATGCCAAAACATAGCTGGAACACTGGAATTATTCTTAGTAGACCTGAAGAGGAGCAATAAGTGACATTATTTTATTTTATATACATTGTAATGCATACTATTGCTACATATTATGGAATGGTGGTATAATACCATGGGAATTCAATAAGCCCTACATGGTAAAAGCAAAATTTAGATTCAGTAAGAGCTGTGTAGAGGCATGCACCCCTGCCCAAACAAGGTAAACACCATGGCATGCTAATTACAACATAAGCAGCTGAATTGCATGCTAATCAGCCAATCCAACATGGTGAAGTTATACAACAAGCTATAAACATCTGTGTTGACAAAACTTTTGGAATACAGCCATGGAAAAGAGTCTACACAGACACAATGTTAGGGAGTGCTGCTGCATTAGTTCATTTGTTTGTCCTTGAGGCTGAAGCCAATGCTGCTGCTGCCAATAGGCCTAGGCCAAGAAGGAGAAGAGTTTTCAGGCCCCATTTAACTTTTCACAACCTACATGATGTGGAAATTGTAGAGCACTACAGGACAGACAGGAACACATTACAAGAACTCTGCGACCTCTGTTGTCCTCAATTCAGAGCCAGAGCCAACCGTGGGGAACTGAGGGGAGCCCATCCCAGTGGAGACTAAGATATGTTTAGCCCTTAGAATCTTAGCTACAGGCATACCTCTTAGTCTGTTAGTGCAATAAGTCTGGACCAAGCCAGGAAGAATGGGGGGACAATGGCCCAAAAAAAGAGACAGACAGTACAGATTGTTTTGATTAACCTAGAAAGTTGCTAGTATGAAATCAAGTTGCATCAAGTTGCATTATTACAATATATATGAAGGATATAAAGCCCGACACTCAAATGTTTGTTTGTAGTTAGTATTATTCAGTGACTTCAATATACAATAATTTACCAGAACACCACAAATGTATGAGGAAAAGGCTAGAAATATGAGGCAAAATTCTGGACATTCTGCGAAAATATGCACAGTTGAAAGGTATGGCTGCAGGTACTTTTCAGAGACCAACAAGGGACATGCTGGGGGTGTCACAGGCATCAGCATTCAGGATCCTCCACCAGTTCCTGAATGCTATGCTCCAACATGCCAATGACCGCATATATTTTCCCTGTAGTTCTGAGGAGAGGGCCAGAAATATGCAGGAGTTCTACCATGTAACACACTACCGTGAAGTATTAGGTGCCTTAGATTGCACACATAGAAATGAAGGCACCACCCATGGAGCAGGGTAGCCTCTACATAATATATACTCCAAATAAACAGAATCACAAACTGAAGAAAAACAGAAAATCAAATGGAAACAGCCACACCGTTTAGCCCACACTTAGCTTTTCCTCTTTATTCTGGTACCTCGACCATTCGCCTTCTAGGAATAATTCACTGATACATTACTATATATATATATATATATATATATATATATATATATATATATATATATACATACACACAAACCCAGTGCACATTTAATTAATCAAATAATTGCACAATTAATCATTTAAAGTTATAAACCCTTATTTGGTTACAAATCCATAAATCCCTCTAAGTACAACTATTATTACAAATTACCATCTAAATTCATACCCCTAGGATACAATGTTCTATAATTTAATATTATTCTTCATTCAAGTTTGTTTAATTCCTCACTGAAATTATCCCCTCTGGGCAAGTGAAGATGGGCTAAAACACTAAACAAGAAACTCTCCCTAGACCCACCATGTGCTATTGAAAAATGCTCTGCAACAGGGCTGACTGTGTCTTCCATGTAGACTCCATTCTGTTTTTTCCTGTGAATTCCAAAAATTTTGGAATACAGCCATGGAAAGGAGTCTACATAGAGAGGTTGTTGGGGGTGCTACTCCTTTAATTCATTTGTTTGTGCTACAGGCTGAATGAAGCCAATGCTGCTGCTGCTGCCAATAGGCCTAGACTGAAAAAGAGAAGAGTTTTCAGGCCACTTTTAGCTTTTAACAACCTACATGATGTGGAAACTGTAGAGCACTATATAGTGGACAGGGATACACTACAAGAACTCTGCAACTTCTGCTGTCCTCAGCTCAGAGCCAGATCCAACTGAGGGGAAGCCATCCCAGTGGAGATTAAAATATGTGTAGCCCTTACAATTTTAGCTACAGGTATCTTTCAGAGACTAACAGGGGACATGCTGGGGGTGTCAGTATCCAGGATCCTCCACCAGTTCCTGAATGCTATATTCCAACATGCCATTGACCACATCTATTTTCCCAGCAGTACTGAGGAGAGGACTAGAAATTTGCAGGAGTTCTACCATGTAGCACATTACTCTGAAGTACTGGGTCCCATAGATTGCACATATATAGAAATGATGGCACCACCTGGGGAACAGAGTAGGCTCTACATAAACAGAAAGGGCTACCCACTCTATCAACTGGCAAGTTATGTATAATGCCAAGGAAATAATCTTAAACATGTGTACTAACAAATCTGGCAGTTACAACAACTCACATATCTGGCACACCTTCCAACTGTACCAGATGTTTCCTAGGGAGGATATCCCACAGGGTCATTTACTGGAGGATGCAGGCTGTGTACTGGAACCGTGGCTGATGACCCCCATGAGAAATGCACACACACCCACGGAAGGTCGTCATAATGTGGCACATGCTCAAACCAGAAATATTATACAGCATGTGTTGGGGTGCTGAAATCACAGCTCTGTGCCTAGATACATCTGGGAGTGCCCTGCAGTACAATCCATGGACATGTACAGAATTACTCACAGTATGTGCCATGCTACACAACATAGTCCTGAGGGAACAGTTTAGCAAGGGGAAGGGGCACACATCCCATCACTGCCACCACAGCCATAGGTAGATGAGGAGTCAGAGAGAGAACCACCAGCTGCTGTGCATGTAGGCAAATGTAGGCATGCTCAGTATGCCTCTGCACTGGTTAAGAGACAACGCATAGCACACTCACTCACCTAGGGGCCTAAAACCTTCCTCCTACTCCCATGCATATAGTAACATTGATGTCAGGCAACTCACACAACCTTTACCTAACTCATGTATTGGCTGTGTACTGCTTGTATCAGATAGAGTCAGTCCTGAACTAAAACTGTGGCAACTGCTGCATTTATGAGGTAAGTCCTGAACCTGGATTGTATTGTTTAGTAATATGAATGTGTGGCATATCCTTGTATTTCATCACTTGGTCTGGTAAAGAAGTAAAAGATAGGAAATTTATACAGAATGTACCTTAACATGTGACAGCAGAGACTTATTTGACTTATATGTGTCCATTACTAAATAGTAGGCCTGGGGTATCAAAGATTCACACAGTCATACTTCTCAAAAGTAATAATGCCTTTAGTTTAGCAGCATACGCTTGTACTGGAAAATCAATAAAGAGAGAAGTTAGAAAGTAATGATACACATTGCAGTTTCTGACTTTACAACCCTTACAAGACCATTCATTGTAAAGTTGGGATATTTTGATGCTATCAAATGTCTAAATTTCCAAGGCCAATATATGTCAAAGGTGCAATTAACAATTCAACAACACAAATACAGGTATACTAAGCATTACGTTAACTATGCACCCTGAGCATCAGATAAAATCTTATGTATCCCTGAATCCAGAAGATAGAAAACATGGATATGGCACAGTTATCACTTGCACAGGATGTTGTGTGGGATGGCAGAAAGCCTAGGCTGACACAAAAGGTCGGTGAGTGTGCACAAATAATAAACAGATGCAGGCAGATGGTTGGATACACCAACAAATGGCCAGTGAGACAAAATGAGTAACTGGTGTGTGTGTGTGTGTGTGTGTGTGTGTGTGTGTGTGTGTGTGTGTGTGTGTGTGTGTGTGTGTGTGTGTGTGTGTGTGTGTGTGCATGTGTGCGTGTGTGCGTGTGTGTGTGTGTGTGTGTGTGTGTGTGTGTGTCTATGTGTGTGTGTGTTTGTGTGTCTGTCAGGGTCCTCCAGGTGAAACTGGTGTGTGAGTGTCTGCATGAACACAGCCAAGCAATGTGCGGTTTCTATGTCTTTGTATGTCGGACAGGTATGAGCCGTGCATGGGAGAGGTGGTAGTTCATCACTGTCATCCCCAACCGTGAGGACTGTCTCTGACAGGAGTTGCTCTGGCATATCCATGTCCACTGTCAGATGTAGTGCTGCTACTTAAATGTGACTGATGTCTTCTGTACAAGCTGCCTTTTCGGAGACACCCAAGACCATGACCCCATGGCCTGCTATGTCTGGATGTGGACATCACACTCACTGATGGAGCAGTGGAAGTACTGCCACTATCAGAGCATGATAGGGCATTGCCAAGTTGGCTAACAGCAGATGATGTGGTTGACCTATGCCCATGTGAATTCCATTCCCCTCCCAGCAGATGTTACATCACAGACACTGCTTGTTCCAATGTGTCATTCAAATGATCCATTGAATTGGAAACACAGTGGAGGCAATCATGCATGTCAGACTGTGGCACATCTACAACACTGGGCATATGTCTGGAGCATCTATGGGACTATGCCATTGCCGCCATGATGGCCCTAAAAATATATTGAGTGTCACGGGAAGAGACAATTGCACCAGGTGGAGGAGGGACAGAAGGTCCCCTCTAAGTACCCTTATCAACCCTCCTGCATGGCACCTGACCCACACTTTGGCTATAGACAGACACAACATGCACTGAAGCTGCAGTAGCCACACTTCCCTAATCAATGGCCTCACCTTCCGCCTGCCGAATATCTGTGGCCTCACTGGAATGTGTAGGCCTAGGCCTACTGGTTGTGTCTGATGGAATTGCATGGAATGTATGTATATGGCTGTATGTCAACCTCAGTGTCAGATTTAACCTCTGCACCCCCCAAATGTGACTTAGTTTGGCCACCATCATCATCAGAGTCTGCTGATACACTGACATCAAGTGGCAGAGGGCCCACACTCCCACTCTCATGATCACCTATGATAAAAAGCAATAAACACATGAATAAATTAATACCTACACTACTATACTGCAATATATGCTAACAAAGTAACAGTGCTGCCACTATTACTGACAGTACAGCAATACACACAACAGGTATGACACCAAAAGCACACACTATAATATTTCTTTAAATTGCTCAGCAATGCTAACATAAAAAATGTTTGGCTTACCATTTTCAGAAGAGATTCTCCTCTGTAACCCAGATGGTCCTGGAAGAAGTTAAGCAGGAGGTATGAGAAGCCTATATGGAGTTTATTTAATCCTGGAGTATGACTTTATTCATAAAGGTCACAGAGATGTCTGAATGTGAGTCAAGATCATCAGGTTAGTAAAAACATAATATGAAATGTTTAAACATATTTAGATTCAGATAAGTCCACATAACAGTAGTTTAGACTGAAAAACATGCCTGTAGCCATATTATAATACATTTCTCTACATGTAATATTATTTACAAATATAAATAGTTAATGTTTAAAACTAACCAGTGTTTACATTAAATAAAATTGCTAGAGGAGAAAAAATGTGTATCATATGCTTTTATGCAAATTAATTAATGTAATAAAATTTTGCTGAGATAAGAGCTCACTTCCATTGTTCACAGCATGACCACATGTTGTTACATGAATTGCACTTATTCCAGTGAGGTATGTCTAATGGCTATGTATAGTCTTTCCTCAAAATGATCCATGTACTGCCAAGGACGAGGAACCGAAGCAAATATAAGGGTCTATATTAGATCAGCGAATGCTTAAAAAAGTGAACGCTGATTGATCGACCTTATGTAAGCAAAAGCTTACAATCTCGAACTGTCAAATCAGTGTTTTTTTTCCTAGGGAAAAAAATCACTGATCCAAAACACATACACACAACACAAGCACACCAAACAAACAGAAATCCACACACATACACCTAAAATCTGACACCTAACTCTACACTAAACTATGCACACACCACTAACTATCCACTTACCTTAACCCAAACCCTAACCCTAAGGTCCGTCACTATCACACACTCACCTCACCCGCTCCCTAACCCTAACTCACCTAAATCCGCCCTAACCCTCATGTCCACACAATCGTGCACATACCTAACCTGAGCCCTAACCCTAACTCACCTAACCCATCCTAACACTCACATCCACACAATCGCACACTTACCTGAATCCGACCCATAACTTTCCACCACAGCACTGAAAATACCGAAGCAACAGAAACGGATAACCGAATTCTTTCCCTAGAAAAAAACTTAGTTTCTGTTGCTTCGATATTTTTAACTTTCGTTAAAAGAAAGGTCGATCAATCAGCGTTCGCTTGTTTAAGCGTTCGCTGATCTAATATAGACCCAAATATAAAAATAACGAACTTTTATTAATAAAACTTATTAAAAATAAGTGTTTTTGTCTGTTCTAATGAGGGACATCTTCAATAGAACTGTGTAACTAACAATCTTGGTGTGGTGAATACCAGATTAAGGGAACATGGTGCTATGATCCCTCCCCCTTGCTCATCAACACATAATTTTGTTATTTTATCGCAAACATATTTTTCTGATGTTTCCAAAGTACAACAATGATTAGATACCATACAAGTGCTTTATGAAAGGGATTATATTAAGTCCCCAAATGGCCAGTATTTATCTTTAGACCAACAAATTCATGAATTAGACAGAGTTCTTTATAAATTTATGTCCCTGCAAAAGGATAATTATTTTCGAACAGAGAGTATACACAAGAAGCATGCAGCTAAGAGCCAGCAGCTATGGAAGTTTCCACAAGGTATGGAAGAAAATTCACCTCTGCATTCAGAACTTTTGGAATTATTCAGTTGTACTGGCCTTGAATTAACTAAGTTAATTATTTGGGACAATGAGCAGAAGATGGTGATCTTAAAACACAAGGTTTGAGGTTAGGGACATCTATTTCTGGTGATTTAATGTTTTGTGAATATAAACTGGCTGGAGCTTCCTCAACTACTGCGACTCAGACAACTATCAGTAGCACACAAGTTATACAACCTTCCTGACAAATCCCCTGCACTCCAGGATCTAATTCAACACTATACTACTGCTAGGTGCTTAAGATCTACTAACCAGAACCTCATAAATGTCAGCAAATATAAGAACGATGCTGGAAAGTCTCTCTTTGGTTGCACTATTGCAAGAGTCGGGAATACACTACCTAACCACATAACGTCTAATACCTCTACAATACAATTTAAAAAGTTCCTGAAAACAAACTATTCTAACAACTGGCTATGCTCCTGTAACTCCCCAGGATAAGACAATGCATTGAAATTAGGGTACTGTTATGTGATTCCATTTCCCTGGTAAAACTTCTATTCTGATCATACCTTATAGTATGTCAAAACTGTAGATAATTATTGTATAGGTCCAGGACCTATTTATCATATATTCAACAAATGCTAACTATTGCCAGTGACAATTACCAATGTGTGTTTTTATCACAAAATTATGAATGTGTTTGAATGTTGATTCTACTTTACTTAAATGTTTATTACCTCCTGTGTTTTTGAATTTGTACTTATTGTTTGCTAAACTAACATATGTACTGTATCTTTTGGAGCTTTTCTCCCCGGGCCTCCGCTGAAAATAGACCTGTGCCCAGTCAGACATTCCCGATAAACAAATGTAAAACAAAATAAATAAATAAAAATAAATTTAGCATTAGAAAGGATGAAAGAGCTTAATTTAAATCAGTTTTATTAATAAAAATGTGTTATTTTTATATTTGCTCTGGTTCCTCAGTCCTTGGCAGCATTTAGATCATTTTGAGGTTTGATTTTTGTGTTTTACATTCCTGAATGATTGCTGGCCATTGTTGTGGTTTATGTATAGTCTTTATTGTCTAATATCATCCATAGCTTTAACATTTTTGTCATGAACAGGAATGATAACTACATGTTTTTTTTTTTTTAACTGAATGACTTGGAAAGCTACAGTCCATATTTCTACAACAGTTCATATTTCTACAACAGTTCATAGGTTCATAGGTTAGTACTAGGCTAACTGCCCTTGCGAGCCATTTTAAGCCTAGCCAATTATCCCTTGTGAGATTCAAATCCTGCACCTTGTGTTTGTAAGGCAAACACCTTAACCATTAGGCCATCCTCCCAACCCAGATTTTCTTATAAAATTTCAAGGCAAGAAGATATCTATATTCTCAGCTTAATACTATATATCGTGTGGGCTGATATCTTTAAACACAAAGATAAACTGACATCTCATATGTTTTGATGTCAGCCTACATTTGTGAAAAAGGAAAAAATTCCAAATTGGATAAACTCCCTCTTTAGCCTCAACAAGCAAAGTAGATCACTAGTGAAAACCACCAAAGCCAATTGTGAATCAAAACTAGCCTCCAAAACAAAGGGAAACCACAAAGCCTTCTTCAGTTATGTCAGGAACCTCCATGGCAAAACCCAGGTTTGTTCCAAATTAGTACTTAACAATATCACCTACACTGATCCTGTTGACTTAGCCAACCTGCTAGCAGATAATTTCAGCACAAACCTCACACCCCTGTCCCTCCCTTTTGACATCCCCAATACTTGTCCCACACCTCACATCTCCATAGATCAAGTGTTAAAGGCCCTATCCAAGGCAAAGGACACAGCTTCCATGGGACCTGATAGTATCCCAGGCTGTATTCTGCATCATTTCCAGCAAGAACTGGCATCACCATTGGGCACCCTATTCAACCACAGCCTAAGTACAGGCTTCATCTCAGCAGAGTGGAGAACTGCCATTGTGATCCCCTTACACAAAGGTGGTACCACTACTGACACTGGCAATTATTACCCCATTAGCTTGGCAAGTCTGATCTGTAAAGCTATGGAGCATATTATTATGGATCTCATAAACAAGGACATAGGCAATCTTCAAGCACTAGAGTCCACCCAGTTCCAATTCGTCAAGGGCAGATCTTGCCTGCTGAACCTGGTTGACTTATTTGAGACTGTCACCAAGGCCCTGGATGAAGGAAAGTCAGTACATACGGCTCACCTTGACTTGGCCAAGGCCATTGACATAATCCCCTACTCGGGCATCATCGAAAAACTACCACAACTTGGTGTAAATCCCTATCTCATCTGGTAGGTTGCCAGTTGGCTCACCAACAGGACCCTCAAGGTCAAAATAGGTGCCTCCACCTCCAATAGCAGACCTGTCACTATTGGAGTTCCCCAGGGATCTGTCCTGGACCCCTGCTGTTTGGCATCAACTTCTTGGAGATCCAGGCAAACAGAAAAGGCCTGTGGCTGACCTTTTGCAGATGACTGTAAGTTGGGTGCTGTCATTGACTCCCCAAATCATGTTAACATACTGCAAGAGGGTCTCACAGCAACTAATGACTGGTGCCAAAGTCATGGCCTCAAGCTAAATGCATAAAATGTATCTTCATACCATTCGGCAAAACCACAGCCCCTACTGAATACCACAGCAACAGTAACCCCATAAACACACAACCTGTGGTGAGAGACCTGGGTACTCAGGTTGATAACAGTCTCACATTTGACCATCATGTAGTGGCAGTGATCAGAAAAGTTTTTTACTTGGTTCATCTCATAAGTAAATGGACTGCATTCAGAAAAAAAGGAGGTTATTACCTCTCTATATTCCTCCCTCATTAGACCAATAATTGATTTTAAAACCCCGTTTGCATTTACCTCTCCAAACATCTGCACCAACTGGCAAGGTCACAGAAATACTTCACAAAGAGAATCCATGGCCTCCAACACCTGCCCTATGTCAACAGGCTCAAATCACTATCAATAACTCGGTATCATACAGGTTGCTCAGAGGCGATCTGTGTCTTGCCCACAAGGCAATCCAGGAGCCTGCCCTACTAGAGATGCTCCATATCTGTAAGTGTAACTCCTCGCACATTACTCACTTGAAAGGCCTGAATCTAATATACATAAACAAAACCTGTTGGAGAGACAGGTTTGTCTCCCAGAGGCTGCTACATGTCTGGAATAGACTTCCCATACACGTTAAACAGAGTTCTTCGCTGACCCTCTTCAAGTGCAAACTTGATGAGTGGATGGGAAACCACAAATTTGTCCCAGGGGTTCCACCTGTGTCACTCATTGACAGGGGCAACAGGTGCTGACAGAGGTATCTTTTTGGGGATAAACTCTTGGCTAGTCTTGTAAGGGCCCCAGTGCCATTAACCTAGTAACCTCCTATGATTCTATGATCTTATGATCCTATCTATACAAATGCTGGTTGCAATGCCTAAGGTATGTACCATCAACCTTTGCATTTTAAATGGCATGTCAGATTAACAGCCTCATGTAAACCAGGAGGCTTATTCACTCAGCTATAACTGAAAAAGTGTTTCTATTCATTCAACTATACTCCTGTGATTACCCACTCTAAGAACCTTAGGTAAATGTTCCAAAATGGAACATACAAGCATTCTACTCTGGTTACACACAAACATAAGTGTACATATTCTGGCCCTTAACTTTAATAGCATATATATGTTCCATAACAAAACAGTATCAAGCTGACCAGGAGCAGGACTACAGCCTTGGACAACACCTGATCGATCTTTAAAAAGTTGAGGATGAGGTACTGTCAGTACCGCTGCATGTTGTAGCACAAGGTAATACATGCATATATCTCACTTGTACAGTAGCTACTGTGTTACTTTATGTATTGGTGACAGTCTGTGTATGAGTGTACAACTGAGCTTAAATCCAACCCACCTAAAGCAGATATACCTGACACTTGTGTAACAGTATGTACAGCCTGACACAATGACTGCTACAGTATTACAGTAGTGATCATAGTAAGCTTATCTGCACAATGTCATCTGCTGTGGACACTGTGGTACCCACCTCCATGATGTATGGTGTGTTGAATGATGAGAGCTGTCATGTGTTCCTAGTTTCACCAGGAATTCCTCAGTGGCCAAGAGTGGTTGCTCCACTGCAGGCCCTCCACCGGTGACAGACCAATCCCTGGCTACATCAGCTGCCCTTCGTTGTGAAGCATACACCATGTCTGTTGCCCGGTGTCAAACCAGCTCATATGTCTTGTCCTGATGCCCACTGGCATTCATATCCCAGGCAAGGTCTGCCCACAATGCAGCCCGCTGTTCTTTGGTATACCTCCCCCTGGATAGCAGGCTATGATGATGCTGCCTTAGTCCTTCAAGTATTATTTCATTCTCCACATCTGAGAAGGGGGCATGGTGTCTATGGTACATTATTCCTGAAAGACAACACAAGGGGAACACATTACACGATCAGATGGGTGGATGTCCACTATGTACAGATATAGTAAGGACAGAATGGCTGGCACTATCCACTGCTTGCTCACACATGTCATATGCCCACAGTGTGACAACATACTGCATCTGTGGATACAACCATGACAGTATCATTACTGAGGTATTTCCCTGTGTGCCATGAGAGATTGTGCTGTTTGATCATGCACCCAACACTCCAGTCTACTATGGTGTATCCCCTAAGACCAACCGCCCAATAATGTCATAAGACCAGTGTCATACAAATAGCAGCATGCTATTACAACCACTATAAAGGGACAGTCCAACAACACCAGTGTGCCCCAATGACAAAAGGCAATGCAACCTTGAAGTATTGTATGTCCCCTGTAGGTATAAGATGACAGGATATCAATGACATGTCATTACGACAAGTCCAAGACAGGCTTACTGCTGTAATCCCTATTCCCCATACCTCTATCCTCCCATCTGAATCCTGTTATACACAAAAAAGTTACATACCTGGTAGAGTGCAGTACTCCTCTGTTGAAATGTGCTACTAGTAATGTTTCACAAAGGTGTGCCCTGTGTGAGTAGAGTCTCATACAGAATGTTTCCCCATAGCCAGCTGCTTACATTTTTAACATGCTTCTCATTACCAGGTAATTGCCTCTAAACCAATCTGTGGCTCTGATATGTTAATTGCAGCCAAAACAGCTGAATTGCACTATCATTAGCCAATGACATGCAGCCACTGTGCAATAATAAGGCCTTCATGTAGACCAGGGCCACTTTCTTAGCTTTTGAGATAGACATTACTGGGGTGAGGAGACTAAAGCACCACAGAGGGTAGGTCTGTAGCAGACACCTTTACATAGACCTGTGTGTACCACAGGCTACAGCAGCTCCTGCAGGTAATAGACATAGGCAGAGAGTGTGAACAATTTGGAGGACAACAAGCTGTAGGTGTATCTGTGTCAGCCTTTTTGTAGAGGCAGAACCAGGGTGAGGGTAACCTTCAAACTCCAATTAAGGCATATGTTTAAGGTACATATGTTAGCCAACTGTGTCAATAACAGAGTACTAGGTGACATACAGTAATGTGGCTATGTGAAGTGTGTCCCTACCTGCAGGCATGTGACTTCCAGCACTGAAAGCAG
Organism: Protopterus annectens; assembly: GCF_019279795.1. Taxonomy (NCBI): domain Eukaryota; kingdom Metazoa; phylum Chordata; order Ceratodontiformes; family Protopteridae; genus Protopterus; species Protopterus annectens. The sequence goes on along the minus strand of NC_056745.1, from coordinate 576,044,736 downwards.
TTATTTAATTTGCAATGCTTTGCATGGATAAATAGTGCATGAGTCATTCATTAATTGCTGTCTTCACAATAATGTAATTTAAATGCAACACAACACTGGATTTGAACCCAGGACTGTGTGTGGCAAAATGTACTGTATGCAAGGCATTTAACAGACTGAGCTACTGAGTCAGTGCTACAGCAGATGTATTTGCAAGATATATGTGCATACATACCGGCTGTGACATTTTCTACATTCATCACTATGTGCATGGCTTTATATGAATGTATATCTGCACTAGAGTCCCAGTTGTACATGTATTTTGCCAGTAATGCCTTAGCAGGTGACTTTTGATATGTTGATGATAAAAGGGCATATTTACCTGCTATCATAGGCCTCAGTTACATCCATTATCATGTATTTGGCTGCAGTGGCGGCTGGTGACTAAAAATCAAAGGGGAGCTACAGGAGACAGCTGAATGGGTGGGGCCAACATGAATGGGTGTGGCCAACTAGAAAGGGGAGGGGCTATGATCAAAACCACAAATACTGGAACTTTAATTAAATACACTGCCCTGGGTGCTAAACCATCATTATGAAAGTCCAATCAAGACAAAATGAAATGTAGAAGAAAAAAAATATTTCAATGCATTCACTGCATGACAGCTTACTTAATATCTAAATGGAAACAAAAAGGTTGTAATGCATGAAAAAAATAAATTATTTTTTAAATACATTACTGGAATGCCGGTCAAAGTCAAGTATAAGAAAAACAAGCAGCACTCAACTCAAACCACTTCTCCTTGCACTGCAGTTCTAATTATAATTTATATTCAGCTTTATAAAAGTACCAAGTAACATGCTAACAGTAGCAATCTCTGTGATACACTCACTTGTAAAAATGTTTCATATCCAAAAAAGACCTGCTGCCTGACAACAACTATCTACTTGTTTCATGGGAAAAACATGATCAAAGTAAAAAATGAACCGCAAACAAGAAACAAGCTCAAGATAAATTGCTTAAAGGATTACTGAACAAGTTATGGACCACACATGATAGACTGGCATTCTGTTTAGTTTATGGGTAAAGCCTGCAAAGATGACTGCAAGTCTCCAACAAAGGTAATGAGCTTCTTAAAATACTATAATCCTGTCCTTTATTACAAATATTGTCATATGTGTTTCAATTCTTTAACAGTATGCTTATTAAGGCTTACTTGCATCTTACAATCTCAGAAAGCTTACCTGATGATCATGAAAGTATTGCTACTTAAACACAGAGCAACTTTCTGAATAATAAGAAACATAAATCAACAGTATAAAAATATGACAGAAAACCAGAACATTCTGCAAAATCAAGCAAGAACAGATGAAAAGCCACTGTAGTACTTGAGTCTACCTTGGATGGGGAGATACTCTGCACACTTACATTGCATAACTGCTCCTTGCCTTGCTTAGATAGATCCAGTACATGGGGGAGTGGGGTGCAACAAGTTTGTCACAATTTGAAATGTCTCTGGCTGACTGTGATGGCCCTGACACATTTGTCATACCTCTCAACCTCAGAGTAAGAAATCTGGACAAAGTCATACTTAGAAGTGGGACAAAGGCCCAAAAATAAGGACAATATTTAAACATTGCTCTTATAAACGTTCTAATAGAATAGTAGGTCTAGCATTAGTATGAATTTTCTGAAGGGTATGAAATCTGAAACTCAAATGTCTGTCATTATTTTTCTAACTTCAATCTTTAATGATTTGCCACTAATTTGCCAGAAGACCACAACTGTATGAAAAATGGACCAAAAATGTGATGCAATAATATAAAATAGCCATACAATACAGCTAGGAACCTGTCAAAGAACAGACACTTTTTTTTACTATTAGTACTGTTAACTTGAGCAGCTGACAAAATAAATGGTTCTACATACATTTCTGAAATAAAAGTAGTCAAAAACTCTGATTATTACAGTTATTTATTAATTGTAAACCCACCACGTTTTCTTCCAAAATTGACATTTTGCAGAGGGATTATTAAAGGGAGAGCAACATTTTGAGCCAAAATCGGGGACAGTTGAGAGGTTTGGATATGCCTAATTCTATAAAGCAATTTATTTGCAGGTACCTCTCAACCTGTTAATGCAGGAAATCTGGACAAGGCCAAATATATTGGGGGAACATACAAACAGTACTAAAAATTGCTCTTGTATAAACTTAGTTGATAGAATAACAGGTCTTGTTTAGCATGCATTTTTCTGAAGGTTATGAAGTCTGAAACTCAATGTCTGTCATTATTTGGTGACTTAATTCCTAAATGATTTGCCAGAAAACCACAAATGTTATGAGGAACAAACCAAAAATAAGAAGCAAAAATCTATTAATTCTGTGAAAATCTAGACAGTTGAGAGGTATAGTTCAGCTGGGGCTGTCTGAGTTTGCCACCCATCCCCCTCACAAATTCATGGTCAAATGGAGCCTTCCCCCTGCAGCCATTCCAATGTCCCATTACTTGGCTATTTCACCCCATTTACCATAAACACTGTAATGTGCATACTGCTTTACTTCTACGATGATTTGGATTTCATTTGAAAGTTTTATTTTGTATTTTACAGCACAAACACTAAGACATCTGCTAAACAATGCAATGCAGTCTCACAATGAAAATAGACTTAGCATTAAAACTTCTCTGCCCTTGAAACTCACATTCATTGAAACAGCATTGAAATCCACAGTCAAAGAAAATACATTTGGCTAGTATTTCTATCCATTCTATATATTCCTTTATTGCATGTTAGGCAATTACTTCAGAAGTATGTATACTTAAAATGTGATCTGTGTTTATCTTTGTTCTTACTATTTGTTTACTTAAACTTTTTTGGGGGGAGCTTTTCTCCTCGGGTCTCTGCTGAAAAAGGGCTTCTAAGAATTCAGACAGACTAACCCGGTTAACAAATGTAAAAATAAAAATAAATAAATAAACTTTGGGCTGTTTTCAAATGATAGGCCCCTTGCACACAAGACATACTTGTGTTGTGTGATGCGCCTTCTTGATTGTATTAAATTATATTCTTTGTATAATACAGTACAGTTGTTAGAGGGTGCTTTAAACTTATTGTTTTGAACATTTTTCCAGTAAACAATGAAACAAAATGCATGCACCAATAATGTCAAAACTGCCCAATTGAGAACATTTCCATCATAAAAGTCTACTCAAACTTCTACAGTCCACCAGTATCAGTAAATATGCACAATCACTGCAGAAGTAAAAGTCATCTAAATAATTCTACATTAAAGAGATCTGTAACTAATGAAGAGGTTGCTGCTAGCAAACAACTTTATATTTCATTGTTTCATCTACAAGTAAAGTGCCTGTATCTTCGCCAAAGATGACATTCTTAGTACAGCAGCATCTGCCCCCTGTGGGAGTAGAACCCACAGCCTTCTGCAGAAAAAGCAAGTAAAGTACCTTTTGTGCTATTAATAGTGCAAACAGACTTAGCGTAAGCAGCACTAAACTTCCCTTCCCCTGCAGCTCTCAGCTCCTTACAAAATCTACTCAACACTCAAACATTTTCTCTCAACTTCGCAGCACAAGAAATCTGGAAAAAGCCAAAATTTATTGGGGGGGGTGACAAAAGCCCAAAAAACAGGGACACATTTTAAACACTGCTTGTACAATCTTGGAAAGTTGCGAGTATAAAATTCTATGTTACCGCCATACATTTTACTGCCAAGTCTTGAACCCAGGATCCTTTGCAAAACAGTCAGAGCAACATAGCACTATGCCAAATAATGAAACTTAAATGGCTACCATTTAGTGAATTCAGTTCTCACCATAGCCATCAACCTCTTAGCACAAAACACCTGGACAAAGCCAGTAATGGGGGAATACAGCCCTCAAACATATTCAGTGAATTCAGTTCTCACCATAGCTCTCAACCTTAGCACAAAAAACCTGAATGAGGCCAATAATGGGGGAATACAGTCCCAAAAATAGGGACAAATTTCAAATATTCATCTTATAAACTTAGGAAATTGTTAGAATAAAAGGTTTTGTGTTACTATACACTTTCTGAAGAATATGAAGTCTGAAATTGAAATGCCTGTCAATTTTAGAAATACTGAAGACACATGTCTTTGTAACATGGGGAGACACCAGGACAAACCCACACAAAAACCACAGGGAGAGCATGCAGACTGCACACAGAAGGCACCCCACGCAAGAATCAAACCAGAGGACCTCTAGCTGTGAGGCAACAATGCTACCACTGCACCATCAACTATTGAAGTAGTTAAAAATTCAGAAACCACAGATTTTATGAGGAACAGAACAGAACAAAATATGAGGCAGATTTATAAGGAACAGAACAGAACAAAATATGAGGCAAAAATCTGCAAAAGTTTCAGAAATGGTGGTGGGTAGTGAATTCAGGTTATTGTTACCTGCAGCCAGGGTACAGGGTTTAAGCCTGAGGTTTTCTCTAACCACCACCAGTAGGTATCCCGAGTTCTCTCTATATAGCCACCAGTATACATCAACTGGGGCATTACACACACACACACACACACACACACACACACACACACACACACACACACACACACACACCTGCATATTCATTCAGCTCTGCAAACTCCAAAGCCTCATTCATGCTGGCTTTAGCTCATATAAACTAAAAGCTGCTGCTAATAAAGTCCAACGCTGCTTCAGCTCATCTGCATTCACACAAGAATGCACACTTCCGGTTCCCTGTTTGCAAATGTTCCAACTTCCAAGACTGCTGACCTTGCAGTCCGATCCCCTTCCAGTCTATGTATAAGCACCGCATAAATTTCTGGGGCATTAGCAGTCTGCTGCCTTCTACTTGAATCCGGACTGGTAAGGCAGCAGTCTGGATTCACTTTCTATTGAGAAATTATTGGATTGTACCATTCTGGTTCACAGCTGGGAGCCCTGCAGTCCGATATCATGAGCTGCCACTGCAGCTGTCTAGTGGTGTACTATTCCACCAGAGTCCAAGGTATACTCCCACTTTTCCCATTACTTTTTATTCCAGATTACACAGTGTGGCGCGGTGCACAGCTCTGCTGAAACATGTTTAATAAGTCTAAATAGCAATTAATATGTTTTGTTTAAACCACCTGTCTTAAGTAAGAGTTGCTTAGTGTAGTGGGCTAATGCAGTGTGCTGCAGATATGATGGGCTTGGGTTTGAAACATACCAGAAGTGTTTATTTTGTACATGTGTCTTACAATTTTGTAAGCATGTATAGTCATTATAGTACTATTTAGCTGAGTTTAACAGAGCTGTGAGATGCAGCACATCATGCAGCACCGTGCTAAAAAAATATACAGAAAAGACAAAAGGGGAAACAGGAAAGTGGTGAAATGGGGGCAAGCAGGGGGAAACATAGTGAAAGGCAGGGTGGGATGTGCAGGAACAGTGTAGGAAAGAACCACAGCTATCAATTTCTTTTACAGCAACAACTGTGCACTTTGGAAGAATTTGTATATGAATTTGGACTCTCAAACCCCAGAAGAGGGTTGAGGACAACATAACTGCATTGTCAATGCAACTGGACCAAATTACACGTGCCCAGTAGCCACATGTGTGAAATGGAGAGCTATGTATGGGATGATTTTTTTTGGGGGACAGGTACCCATTTTTTTTAAAAGTGATAGTGGAATGTTGGGAAGGGACATAGGTACATGAATGAGGTAAATTGGGTAGGAGAGGATGCATTTTCAAACAGACAAGACAGCAGACAGGGGCAGTGTGTGGCACATGAGGGCAGTCAACACCTTGGATAGGGAGGATGTTGTGGAATTCAAGTCCCATGTGCCTTCAGAGAGCAGCAGTGTGATTCACATATCCACCCATGGGACTGTTGGCACTGCTGCTTCACTGTCCCAGTGGTAGCAGTGCTGGATGCTGGGCACTGAGGTGAGGTTGCTCCACCAGGTGGGCCAGCATGTTCTCAATCCAGTGCAGGTGGTGGTCATAGCACCTCTGGACTATACTGTGCACCAAGACTGGCAGCTCAGTGCAGGTGACAACTCCCCCTCCACCACCACTTCCAGTGGGGGGGACTGGCCCCATCCCCTGTGGCAGCACTACCTGATGCCACAGCAATTGCAGAGGCAGCAGAGCAGGCACCACCATTCTGGGTCACCGACATGCTGGGACCCAGTGCCACAGCCGGTTGAGGTAAGGTAGGGGGGATCAGTCGGAACTGGCCTACCTTGATGTGCTATGGAAATTGAGGAATAACAATAAGTTGAGGTTAGTTATGAACAAATTATTTTTAGTATTAACAGCATAAAGCATATTAATTAACTCAGATACATAGCAATGTATATTATGTATGACACAACATGAAATAATAGAACAGTCAGTATGGTAACAGCATGCCAGTAACAGTTAAAGCATAAGGGCAACCACACAGTTAATTTAACAAGTTATATTAATATAAATGCATAATAACACATAAGAATAATAAACCATATAAGGCCAATAAAATTGTTAATTTAACAAGATATGTCAATATGAAAGCATAATAACACATAATAATAAATCATCATCATCATCATCTTCTTTCGGCTCTTCCCATTAGGGGTCACCACAGCAGATCATCTGTTTCCATTTCTTCCTATCCTCTGCATCTTGCTCTGTCACACCAACCACCTGCATGTCCTCTCTCACCACATCCATAAACTTTATCTTAGGCCTTCCTCTTTTCCTGTTACCTGGTAGCTTCAACCTTAGCATCTTTTTACCAATATATCAGCATCCCTCCTCAGCACATGTCCAAACCAATGTAATCTTGCCTCTCTGGCTTTGTCTCCAAACCTTCCAACCTGGGCTGACCCTCTAATATACTTATTCCTAATCCTGTCCACCCTCGTCACACCCAGTGCAAATTTTTAACATCTTTAACTCTGACACATCCAGCTCAAACTCCTGCCTTTTTGTCAATGCCACTGTCTCCAACCCATATAACATAGCTGGTCGCACTACCCTCTTGTAGACCTTCCCTTTCACTCTTACTGGTACTCCTCTGTCACAAATCACTCCTGACACTCTTCTCCACCCACTCCATCCTGCCTGTACTCTCTTCTTCACCTCTCTTCCACACTCACCATTTCTCTAAACTATTGATCCCAAGTATTTAAACTCATCCACCTTCACCACCTCTACTCCTTGCATCCTCACCATTCCTCTATCCTCCCTCTCATTATACACACATATCCACATTTCCCAAAATATAGTTATTTTAACAATATATGCTAATACTAAACCATAATAATACATAACAATATTAAATACATGCAGATAAGGGATGGAGAGAGAAAGAGAAAATGTATTTATTTATTTATTTTTACATTTGTTAACTGGGTTAGTCTGTCTGGGTTCTTAGAAGCCATTTTTCAGCAGAGACCCGAGGAGAAAAGCTCCCAAAAAAGTTTAAGTAAACAAATAGTAAGAACAAAGATAAACACAGATCCCATTTTAAGTATACATACTTCTGAAGTAATTACATAAAATGCAATAAAGGAATATATATAACAAAAATCAGTCCATTATTGACACTGCAGATTATATCCCTGAAAACAATGGTAATATCAACTCTGCAGATGTGTATTGTCAGTTTTGTGTACAGCGACTACAAGTTTCCTATAGGTGATGCAGCACATATATACCTCTCAAACTGGTTATTGGAACAGTATGAGCCAACCAATAATAAATGCAGGTACACAAATGACAGAACACTTGCACATCATAGGTAGGTTCATAGGTTCATAGGTAGGTACTAGGCTATCGGCTCTAGGGCCCAAACAAGCCTAGCCAAAAAATGTACCCTGGCTTTCGCCACACAAGAAAATTATTTTCCTGTGCCCCTGTCGAGCAGAGCCACAGAAGTGATCCCCGGGGGGAATTTCCCATTTCCCATCCAATCATCAAGATTTTTCTTGAAGAGTGCTAATGAGGAGCTCTGTTTGACATAGATAGGTAGTCTGTTCCAGAGTATGGGAAGTCTCTGAGACAGGAATCTATCCCTCCAGCATGTTCTGTTTATTGTGGTGACAAGGTTTAGGTCCCTAGAGCGTGTAGCTCGGAGGGATTGGGATTTTGTACATTTTTGTACATCATATGCACTTATATAACTACCAAGGTGTACTGTAAGCAGATTTGGTAACACTTTGCATTCCAGGTGATCATTACTGTGGTAATCCTGTGACAGACGGATTATATAGTATTCATTACAGTATGAGAAATCATGACACCTGAGAGGCATGTTTGTGTACAGTTCATAAGCTAGACAGCCATCATGCCTTAGTTGCTAGGCAGGGAAATAGAACCCAATAACTGTGACTGCAGGGACATCTGCAAATAATGTAATAATTGACTACAGCAACTTAGTACAGACATGCAAGGAATGCAGCCATACTGGAACTAGACAGATTTATTTATGAATCAGCAATGCTGGTGAACACATTATTCTTATTGATTTTAAAACTCTGTGAAATCTAAACACAATATCTGCCCATACCATGGGCTACCTCACTCATATACCTTTTGTTCCTGGGGAAAGAGAAAATGTGAGCTTTACGTGACTGATAGTGGGCTGGAGATAACCTTCAACCATACAATGAGTTGAACAATACAAGTTACAGGATATTCTTTTTGCAAGCTCGGACTATCACAGTGTTATACTTGACTGCACTGGCAGTAGAACAAAAGCATGGAATACAACCATACTGCATGTATTAAAACAGCTTTATTTTAGTATCAACAATGCTGGTGAACATGGAGTGGGATACCTCAGCCATATACCTTTATTACCTGAAGTTGGAGGAGCAGAGAGCATTATGTGATTGATATTGGCTTGGAAACAGCCTTGGACAGTGCTATGAGTTTAGCAATACAATCTGCAGGCTATTAGTTTTGCATTCTACAACTATTACAGTGTTATACTTGACTGCAGCAGCCTTACCATAGACAATCAATGCATACAGTTCTACTGCAGTGGTTATGACAACACAGCCCTGCTGAACACCATTTTGCTTGATGTTATTGGTATTGTTTATTGTTGATGTATTGTACTACAGTTCTACCTGACCATTTATTATTTTTCTTTACAGTTTTTCTTGTGTATACTTTATTGCAGTACATGCATTACTTATTCTTGCTTATTGCACTATAGTTAGCATACTAAAGCTGTACTTACCATGCTCACAGTGCAGCCTGGACAGGCGCCCAGCATGGGACTTGACATTGTGAGCCCTCTCAGCTGCAGCTGTTGAAAGAGAAGCATACCAGTTTTGCAGACATTCAGCTTGCATATTGGTAAAACAGAGGAAAATGTGCTTACACATTTGTGGGGCATTCCCTGCTCTTGCCTCTTGGACTCAGGTGTCCAAGGTCCTCCTCTATTTCCTTTTCAGGTCGTCATAATGGTGACAACACTGCTCACCTGTGCATGGGGATACAAGTAACACTGGTGCACTCCCTGTCCAAATAGTCTCAGGCCTCTGCCTTACTCTCTGAGCCCTGGAATCTGCCCTGCATCACTCAGAGTTTGTGGCTTTTAACAAGGAGCCCAACCATGACCCTGAACTCCTGAACACCCCACCTCTGCAACCAAAAGCGCAGACCTTTGCCAACTCCACCAGTCATACCAACAGTTGGTTGAACTCCAATGAATGTTGCAGAATTCCCGCTTATTGGGTAAATATAGGCTGCTTTCCCACCCTTACATGTCATTGAGCAATATTCAAAAAAAGCGCTGTGTTGCCTGGCAGCACACAAAGCAGCTAAATGAAGCCATGCAGTGAGAAAACTCACAAAACCGTGGTTTTAGCAAGGCTTAGTACTGCATAAACATTGGTAGCCATTAGCATGTTTATGCAGTGCTTAGCATGAATGAGCAGTACTTAGGAAAGCACAGCTGTGCCAAAATTCACAATAGTTTAATGAAATTAAAGGAAAATATTACATTCATTGACACATATTTTCTGCCTGTTATGGACTTGAACCCAGGACCTACTACACATAAGACCATTACTCTACCCATGTTGCCAGTTGGATGTTGTGAAAGCTAGTATACCTTCAAATATACTACTAGGCTACCTGTTGGCGTAGCTGAGCGCCATTCAAACATGCTTAACCACATCTATAAATAAATAACTAATTACATCCACTTTCTATTTTTAGATGTCTGGCAGGTGTCAGCTATGTATGTATAACCTCCGCTTGGCTCTGCTGCGCTCCTCACCATGCTTTGCAAATGGTAATTTTAAAAGAAAATTAATTATGACAATTAAGTAAATCTGGTTTCTATTTTTATATGTCTAGCAGGTGTCAGTTGTCTATATGTGAGCACAGTTTGGCATTGCTGTGCTCTTTTCTGTGCAAACATGCAGTTAAAACAAAACAATTACATAAAAAAAATAAAGCATTATAAAATTGACATATTATACATTTGACACACTTCACAATATTACAACAGTGGCAGGGAGAATTACAGGGAGACTCACATTCACCTGCAGCCATGGGTAACGGCTACACCTCTCCCTACACTGATTCAGTATCCATGTTCCTCAGCCCTCCCTCAGCAGCACACCATCATTAATATGCATGGCACGCTGCTGAGGGGAAACCATGGCCATGTACATGGATACATTCCATGTAGGCTCTTCACTGTGCCTACAATGATTTTATTAAATCCTAGGGACTACCTTCATTCTTTTAAATCCCAGAATTAGATGCTTCATTTGAGGTTTGTAAAAATACTCTCCCTGATGTCTGCTTAACAAAATGGACATTGTCTTCTCTACCATTTGTTCTAAGACTGCAGAATGCAGAATTCTTTGCTCAGCTGAATTTTTATATTGACAAATATAGCTGATGCATGTGTGTGTGTGTGTGTGTGTGTGTGTGTGTGTGTGTGTGTGTGTGTGTGTGTGTGTGTGTGCGTGTGTATAAGTGTTTATTATGGGGGAATGGCTGTTAATGCCTATAATCTGTGCATCTAATTTGACTAGCTAGCATTTTTCTAAGTATAGAGAAATATAAGAAGAACAAAGCTGCAGATCACAAGTTTGTCATGAATGGTGGATTTTTGGTTATGTTTTACTGCTCTTTAAAACATTGCTAATGAGCACTAAACTTTGCAAGCAGCTTGTTATGAAGTTTGCATTTACATTTCAAACATTCTAAGAATGTAAAAGCAAAATAGATGTAATGTAGACATTTTTAATATAAAGCCTGTACATATTATTACAGCAGCAGCATGTTCAATTGGGCCAGTTAATATTTTTTTAGATGTAGGAACTGTATGATTATATATGTGGATTTTAAGCAACCTTTCAAACTTAGAATGTTTGTTAAAAGTCTGTGTTCATTACTTCTGATGCTGATGCACTAGAAAATGTTTCAGGTAAACCCTGATTATATAGTCTATCCAGATGTTTTGGACACACACACACCAGTATTAGTTGTGTTACTAATATAGATATTCATCTGAGTAAATAGTTCTTCAGTCTAGGAACTGATAAAAGAGAAGATGGTGTTTGTTAAGCATAATTCAGAGAGAGTATACACACATGCTCACATATGTAATTCAACCTCACAGTAAGTGGAAAACTTCAGCTCTTTAAAAGGGAGATAAAATGTGTCTATAATGCTTTAATAGATTTAACACCCTTAGCCCCTGTTGAGGTTTCTAAATCTCTATCATGTGATCTGATATTATCTTGTATCTGTTTTGAAAACCAAAGTAAATGCCTATGAAGATGGCTACATGCAGTCTGTTTCCACATCATCATTATTCTGGGCATCCTGAATACCAAATTCTGCAGCCATCACATATTCAGTTCATTATTTTGTTCATGATATTTGTCCTTCAGATAGAAAAATGGTATCCCCATTCACTTATCTTGTTTTTCCCCAGTTAATTAATAATTACTAATAATCTTTTGACTATGCTCACTGCTAATCTCTGCAAATGAGTTTTTGCTAGTCACCTAAGAAATAGTCTTCATAGGTTCATAGGTAGGTACTAGGCTATTGGCCCTAGGGCCTATACAAGCCTAGCCAAAAATGTACCCTGGCTTTCGCCACCCAAGAAAATTATTTTCCTGTGCCCCTGTCAAGCAGAACGGTAGAAGTGATCCCCAGGGTGAATTTCCTATTACCCATCCAATCATCAAGATTTTTCTTGAAGAGTGCAACTGAGGAGCTCTGTTTGACATAGATAGGTAGTCTGTTCCAGAGTATGGGAAGTCTCTGGGACAGGAATCTATCCCTCCAGCATGTTATGTTTATTGTGGTGACAAGGTTTAGGTCCCTAGAGTGTGCAGCTCAGAGGGATTGGGATTTCTTTAAGTGGAGCATGTCCAACAGCTCTGGGTTTGACATAGCTTTGTATGTTAGGCAGAGATCGCCTCTGAGTAGGTGATATGCGATGGAGTAAAGCTGGAGTTTTTTGAGACGGTCTGCATAAGGCATCTGTTTGAGGCCAGTAATCCTCTTTGTGAGGTATTTTTGCGGCCTTTCCAGTTGTTGTAGATGTCTTGTGAGGTACATACCAAGAGAGGCATTGTACTCTATAATGGGTCTAATGAGTAATGAGTAGCGGGGAACAATGACCTCTTTTTTTCTGGATGAGAAACCTTTTGTGATGAGGTGTGCCACGTAGAAGGATTTCCTGAACACTTTGGTGATGTGATTATCAGAGGAGAGACTACTGTCCACCTGTGTCCCAAGGTCTCTTATCACACTTTCGGTGTTAAGTAGACTACTGCCTATGTGGTAGTTCATGGGTACAGAATTTTTACCAAAGGGGATGACAATGCACTTTTTGGCATTGAGCTTGTGGCCATGTCTTTGCCACCAGGCATCTGTCTCAGTGAGGCCCTTTTGTAGGATGTCCACATCATTAGGAGTTTTAGTTATGGCTCCTAGTTTGCAGTCATCTGCGAATTTAGTTAGCCAAAGACCTTCTGTGTTAGCCTGTACTGTCTTAATAATTTCTGTCTTTTTAGCACAATTTCAGACCAGATCAAAGAAACAACGATACCTTCTCTCACTGACAGCATTTACTGCAATATGAATAATTCTATTAACTGGTGTAATTCTCATTGTATTTACCATGACCTTCATCTCTATCTGTCACTGCCTTTCCTAGTAATAAGTAAATTTCCATCAATCTTCAAGACAGAGCTTTTCAGTTCTTGATAAATTTCACTTTTCTTTGGGACCTACTTAACCTAGCTATGCTACAAAGCTCTGTTCCTGGAACACAACAACTTATAATGTTGAAAAATGATTTGCATCCTATCCAAGCACTAAACCTTACCATATATTGATGATCTTGTTTTCCAGTGCTTTGACAACTTTCCATCTACTGTCATCTCCACTAAAGGCACTGAAACTACTATCACATACAATTGCTTGTTAAAAGATAATACAGTGATAAGTTCTCCAAGTTAAGGCTATGTTAGCATCCAAGTGTAGCTTCAAGCTTTTTAGTACAAACTGATATCTCACTTTCCTAAAGTGTCAGGCAAAAAAAAAAAAAACATTCAGCACATACAATATCCACTGCTATTGTCGACTTCTCTCTGACCATTATTTATTTTAGCAAATTATAGTCAAAGACCACAAAAGGAAATAAAAGGATTTTGTAATTTTGCTACCTATTCACTCATGAGGCTAAACTAATTAACTACTGCATTCTGCCATCTACCGATTTAACTCTTTTTAAAATAATTTCAGACACATCCTTTAATATTAGTAATATCAATAAGATCCAAACTCTACTAAATGAGATAAGTAATTTTGCACATGGAAATCAAAGACAATAGTCAGGTCTCCTCTCACTCTCTTTCTCTTCTTAATCCTTATTTTTTTTCAGAAATAACTACACTTTCATTTGGGAGCATAAGTTATAAATAAAATTCAATGTCAGTAGCCTTCAGTTCTCTTAATACTCCCGAGTCCAAGACACAAGTTAAACCCTAGCACAAAAGCATCATCATTTAGAATGCTATCACTTACTTCAGTAGGTCATTTGATGCAGAAAAAGTTTTTGCATCTACCATAAACATCACCTAAGAAAAATTATTTTGTTAGATTCACCTGCAACCTAACATAACTACCTTCTTATTGGTTTGACACTTTATATCCATTTTACACCTACTTTGCAGGCACAAGCTAATGACTTAAATTAGATCTTAAAATCTTTTACCCTAGACCATGATGTATTCTAACTTACAAAACATCTGCCCTTGTGGACATTCTTTTGTGCCTACCATGTTCTCTCAATATGCATCTGCGTTTTCATCTCCCCAACTCCAGTTTATATGTCCTGCTGCATCCCTACCTTGTAGCTCCATATCGTCTTCTTCTTTCTTCCTTCAACTTATCACTTCATTTTACTCACACTTCATTTAAGCCAACATACAACTGCCCTTTCCATATCTTCTCAACGCCAGTTTCCTCATCCCTTCCTGTTAATTGATACAACCATGTATAGCAAATAGATTAATCCATCTCACTCCTTCAACATTTCTTTACCCCTTTAACTCTCTTTCACATCCTAAGTTTTCTGCTACACTCTGTAGTCATTACATCTTTCCATTTCACCTCAGCCATTAATGTAACTAGTCAAATACTTGCTATCTGCATCTACAAGAGCAAAATAAGTTATGCTAATAACATTCAGAAATCTCTTACATACTGTGTAGAAAATTAATTATGCTTATATTTTCTTCAATTTTTTTCCATATTATGGCTGAAAAGGGTCTGTCTGGGAGTCAGTCCAACTACTGGAAAACCAACTGACTAATAAATACAAAAAAAAAAATCACAGCACTTACAGTGACAGAAGAATTAACTACTTTGTAATCTTGTCATTAAGCTCTATGATAAGATGTTCCTCTCTGTTTTCTCATTGTGGACCATTAAAGGCAGAAAAAGACACCAGTTTTAGAAAACAGAGTGGTTTATTATACAAAATGTTCCCAAAATAAACATTCTTACAACTTAACAAAATATGCAGAAAGTACTTTCAACACAGGCCAGTATAGCTGGGTTACAGCCTCTGTCAGGGTGTATCCATGTGTGTGTGTGTGTGTGTGTGTGTGTGTATGTCTTCCTCGCTTTCAGCCTCATAATAGCTCTCTCCAGCTTTCTCCTGGTGTCTTACTCCAGGTCTTCTTTCACTGTTTTTCTCTCTCTTACTAAGTAGCTACTATGGACGTCAAGAATCCCCTCCAAGAAGGTGTAAACTCCACTCTGCAGAAGTTTTGTCAGCCCTACTTTTTTATAGTTTTAACTCCTTCATTAAGTAAACCTGTTCCAGCTGATTCAGCAAAGCTTCTCTTTGCTCTTAAATAAACACAGTTTTTATGGTAAAGAACAAATCTTATTTAAAGGTATTTTTTGTAACAAATTCATTGCAACAGTCCAATACAATATTTACTATCTGTATTGCGGCGAATCAGACCTGGCCTATACTGAACTTTGAAAGTGAACTGCTGCAAAAGGTTAAGACCACCTGTACAACTTTGCTAAAATCAAGCAATGTAGACACATAAGATCATAATGCTTCCACTGAACACTTTGCTTTGTGCACAATGGTCCCAACTGGTAGTAATACTCAACAGACTTTAATGTATACACAAACAAACATCCAGTATTAATGCTGACAAGCTCAAATTTACGTTTTCGTCCCACAACTTCCTCAGATAAATATTCTCTCCAAGCCACCACCTTTATACAATAAGCAATTAATTTGTGACCAATAAAAACAGAGAAAAGATAATGTATGATAACAATGTGTGCTTAAAACATTAAATTTTTTTTTTAAAAAAACACATTCTACCTGCTAACTTGTCCAATTCCTAAAAAGCATAAAATGTATACAGTCATTGTTCCACTTAATGTTTAATTTTTGTAATGCAATTAAAATAAACTTTTAATTTATTAGTTTAAAGCAAATGTAATATAAATACATAAAATACCATGACAATATTTTTTCTAAAAGCTCACAACTCCCTCTAGTGGACAATCATAAAAACATGATCCCTTGGATGCATTTTTTCAACCATAAAAATAATAATGTATTACAGTTCATGAATACTTTAAAACATAACTTATGAAGTAATGTAAGATTGAAATTATTTGCACTTTATATAAGTGATCTTTGCTCTATAATTTGGCAGATCTAAGTTTTAACACTGGGGTGAGTGAAATCATGTCATTTAGACCAGGGTGTCTACAAGCTTCTAACACTATTTGCCAGTAGATTTCCCTGCATTCCACTCTTGTTTCCCACAATCCACCCCTAGGATCGATGGGTGCTGTCTCAAGTACAAAAAAACTAAATTCAGCATCTTTACAAACACAAGTATGTCTATACAGGGCATTGTTCTCATGTTTCGTCCTAATGTTGATATGATAAACTTTACCTGTCTTTCTTTTACCAATCTGCCCACACCTCTAATTTATATTGTTCAGTTTTTCCTACTATTTGTGGACACTGCCACATAGCCAAAAATGTATTTTCTGTTGAGGAGATCATAACTAAAATCTGATCTCTAGCTTTGAACTCCATGGTTCTTACATTTCTATTACACACTCCTTGTTTTTCAGTCTGAGTTTTTCCATGTATTCACTAACAAAGAAGATTGCTACTTTCAATCTATTCTGTAAATATGTATAGTATACCTCTCAACTGTGCAGATTTTTGCAGACTGTCTAGAATTTTTTGGCTTATACTTTTGTCTGTTCCTCATAAAATTTGTGGTTTTCTTTAAAATCACTGAGGATTAAAGCCACTACATAACAACACACATTTCAGTTTTAGACATTCTATCCTTCAGAAAACACATACCAATGTAAATGCTATCATTCTAGCAACTTTCTAAGTTTATAAGAGCAATATTTAAAACTTGTCCATATTTGTGGGCCTTTGTCCCCTATTATTTTTGCCTTTGTCCAGATTTCTTGTGAGGTTGCGAGGTATCTTGTTTATGGCAGATTTGAATGGGGATATATATGTGGGTATGCAGTTGGAGAATATTGGAGGTGAGAAGGAAGGAGGGAGGTGAAGTTTCAATTAAATTTGTCCACTACAGTATTCTATGTCAATTTTCAAATGGGGTTTTCAGTCTTCTCAATCTTTTCTAGCAATATCTTATAGTGCATGAAGATGTATGTCATACAGTAACTAAAAAGTACTAAACCCTTTCTAGGCGTGTGGTACTCTTGCCATGGCAAACAGGAAGTATGGTACCAGTTTAAAGTTTTACCACTTACCCCACTAACATGTTTAAATGTTTAGTTAAAATGATCTGTTAACTTATCCATCCTTGGTTGATAAGTATTTCCTTAGATATCTTTTACAACCCCCTTGATGTGGTTCATGAGTTATATTCAATGTATTTATAATAATAGACATACAACTTTTTATACAATTTTCTAAGTTGTGAGATAGTATCAGTTGTCTGTGTTTTTATTTAAAAAGGATAAAGACTTATAAGATCTATTTGACCCTAAGATAAGAAATCACACATTTCATCTTTCTAATGCCTAACATATAAATAATTTATCCCTCTTTTAAGTTTAACTTTAATATATCTTTGGTATTCCTAAACAGATAAATTAATACTTCATTAGTTTCTGTTTCTCTTGTTTTTTGGTTGCTGTTTCTTCTTATTCTTTAAATATAATTACATAAGCAAAACAGAATTTATTAATTAATCTAGTAGCTTATTGGACTTTTCCCTTTCAGCTGATTTTAAAATCATCTGAGAGTGGATACATCTTTCAGTTAATTGTATATCTTGGCCAGTATTTTAAAAACTGCCAACTATGATTTCTTTAAAGTGCCATACTGCTTACAGATATTTAATCACTTTGAATAAGTGACTTTTTGGTGTGTTACAGTGTTGGAGGTTAGGCACTGTTGTGGTTAAACTAGAAACTCTTGATTTTTGAGTAGGGCTTAATCATTTATTTTAATATATAATTTTGTTTCAGAATATATTAGTTTTTGTAAATAGCCATTTTTGTTTTAATGCAGTACATTGAGTTTGCAGTTATCATGAATGTTTTGTGATTATTGGAATGTTATATAATATTGCATTATGACATTTGTTTTAGATTTCTAGTTGTCAATTGTTTTTTATTTGTTTAACTATAAAAAAGGAATACTTTTTTTTATATTTCTTAATGAAATCAAATCTAATGTTATTTTAGTTTACAGGGGCCTAATCTTTTGAAAAATTAATAAGCTAAAGTAAATTCAGGAGAAGATGAGATATTATCTCTCTTGGCTTAGAACTGCATTGCCACCCTGTGAAAAAAAAATGTTTGCATGCCCAAAGCATCCAATTCTAAGGATAATGATGGAATGATTAGTATTACTATTATGATTATTATTATCATCATTATTATTATTATTATTACTGAATATCAAATAGGATTTATACTTCAGCAAATATGAACTGCATACCAGATCTTAGGGTAAAAAAAGAAAAAATAAAGTTGAAGCTTTCAACACTTATCTCATGTTTAGGCCCACCACATTAGGCAAAGGCATCTTCACATTCTTAAAGAAACACTTACTATATAGACTAATTAGGCGAGATAATGACTTGGAACTCCTCTACGTCCAACTTGCTATTAACAATATCCCTTATCATGGCATAACTAACTACAGGACTCCTTCTATGCACTATGAACATACCTTCTACCTAACTAGTATGGAGTACATATGCATTAAGCCAAACACTATTCTGCTCAGAAACTATATCTGCAAATATGGTTGCCCAGAGATTTTTTAAATTCTTCAATACAAATTGTGTGGAGAAGATAGCCTGCATCCCAAACAGGGGTGAAAAAATCATGGAGATGATCCTTACCAATATTTGGAAGCTTTGCTCCCCACTAACTGTACTTCATCTGTGATCAAATCTGAGTACACTGTAATTACATTTACCATAAGACTGATGCCTAAAGCATCTTCTAATACCTTAGTATGCAAAGACTAATTTGTTTAATCTGAGTGATGATCTGGTTAAATTCAAAAGTCCCTCTCATCTTGATGACCCAACTACGTATGTAGAATCCTTCAATAATAAATTTTATGTACAGGTAAATAGCTGCATAAAAGCTTCTGTGCCCCTCAGCAATAACTACAATGCTAAATTAAAAGTAACCCTCTATGCTGGAGCCCAAATATAAAACTCATCCATCCATTATCAATCCATCCACAAACCCTTTTTTCATTTTCTCACATTGGGTTGGGATGTCACTTCAACAGTGACAATCATCTAGAGTCAAGGTTTACACCATTGTGTCCAGCTTTTCCATGCCTGTTCTTTCATCTCCCTCATTTGCATGGGCACTCACACCTAATGCCAATTTTGAGTGTCCAATCCACTTGCTACATATCTTTGGAATGTGAAAGGAAACTGGAGCACCTGGAGGAAACCCATGCAAACACAGGGAGGAGTTCCAGACATAATGGAGCAGGCACACCAGCTGAAAATTGAATGGCTCTATAATAAAAGAAAAAAAATTATTGCGCACAAAAATAAATTTACTTCTCAAGATGCCAAAAACACTCTTGCTAAACTAAAGAAGGAATTCGGGACCATGATCAATCAAAGCCAGATATAAAAAAAAATAATTAGCCACCAAGGTGAAGGATAACCACCAAGTCTTCTTTAGTTATGTTAAACATGTCAGAAACACTGTTTAGATCTTATAGTGAATATTGTTCCATACTCGGACACAGAGAACATAGCCAATCCAGTAGTGGACAAATTTAATTGAAAATTCACCTCCCTCCTTCCTTCTCTCCTCCAATATTCTCCAACTGCATACCCACATATATATCCCCATTCAAATCTGCCATAAACAAGATCTCAAGGTGCTATATATGACCAAAAACACTACACCTACAGGGCCAGATAACATATCAGGCTGCCTATTGATCAGCCTGAAACATGACTTGCCTGATTCCCTACAGAAGCGATCCAATATCAGACTCAAAACAGACTTCATGCAGCATGAATGCAGGAAGTCAGCAGTCATTCCCTTGAAAACATTGAAGCTTCAACAGACCTGAGTTATTACAAACCCATAGGACTGACCAGTCTCATCTGTAAGACTATGGTAAGGATCATTATAGAGTTATTTTACACAGAAATAGGTAACATACAGACACTTGATGCAACCCAGTTCAGATTTGCCAAGGGCAGCTCTTTCCTAATTAACCTGTTCAACTTCTTCCAAAAAGTTACTGAAGCAATGGTTAAGGGCAAAATAGTGCACCCAGCATATCTATATCATGAAAATGTGTTTCCTACCATTCCACACTTGGGTATCATAGATAAACTATCCAAGCTAAATGTCAATCTCCATGTAACTCATTGGATAGCAAACAGGTTCACAAATAGGACCCAGGAACTTAGGATGGCTGGCTATATTCTCCAAAAGACCTGTAACCCGGGGTTAAATCCTTGACTCAGTCTCCTTTGGAATTTACTTCTCAGAGATCGAAACTAATGTTAAAGGTTTCTGGCTGACCAAGTTTGCAGATGATTGTACACTTGGTGTCATTTTTATATTCCTCAGAGGGCACTAAGATCCTCCATAATGGCCTGTCCCAAACAAATGCCTGGTGTCAAAACCTTGGTGTAAACCTTAATGTTGTAGTTTGGATTCCAGTATTATTGACAGCATACCCTGGAAGATTGACCTGGGAACCTATATTGATAATGAACTGTTTTTTGATCACCATATATATTCACTGTTGTCAGGAAGTGATAAGATTTATGTTGCTACACTCTCAATGATAAACTAAAAGTTAATAGATAATTTAATTTAAAAAACAGAAGCATGCAAATAATAATATAAAATATTTGAGTAAAGACATTAATATTTGTGAAAATAATGATCAAATCTGAAAACTAAAAGATTACAAACCACTGAGATAGCATTTTGGCTAAAATTTATAAATTATTTTCCAAAAAATAGTATATCACATAAAGAGTTTAACAATATAATTACAGATAAAGAAATACCAACTTCCTGAAAGTATTTGATACAGATTCCATTTCAAAACATGAGAAAAATTCTACAGATTACAATTCTTACACATCCATCTCCATTTTAAATTTGCTCATAAATTACTTATAGCATTATAGAATTATATAATTTATTTATAGTCTAAAGCATAAAAACCAAGCAGTCTTCATAATAAATAGACAAGCTCAGATAATATTTTAAAAACTATAATACTGATAAACCATGCAGGTTGCAAACATAATTTAATATTAATTAATCTGTGTAGTGAAAAGCTTTTGGTAAAATAAATTAATCCTTTTTGGTTATAGTTAAAATATAAGTTCCCTTCATTATTTGTTGATACTGTTTATATTGTTATGCCATAATATATGATAATGTTTTATTTCTTTCAGAAGAAATACAAATTAACAAATATGCCAAAAAAGTGAGACAATTATTATTTGCTTTAGTGACAAAATGTTTGAATAATTCTGTTAGACAAAGTAATATTCAAAGATATGAAAGTAGCAAAGAATGTGTATTTAAATTATCTTTATTTGCAGTTTTGTTTTAACCTTAACTAACATTAACGACTATCTCTCATGTCAATAATATATCCATATGTTTTGGTTATAACAAAATTAAATATTTCTTAATCAAAACATATCAATATATCTTTCAAAAGTATATAGTTATAACTGATCCTACCCTTTCAAATGTAAATAGTTATAATTAATCCTACAACAAACTAAATTATCTTAAACAGTTCTTTCAAACAAACGTGATTTTATTATTAATATAAATTAGAATAATGGTATAATAAACGCTAAATAAATTATAACTGGTAGGCCAATACTATTTTTTTTATTTGAAGATCATCTTTAATTCTATTACAAATGATACCATGCATTATTTAGACTATTTCCTATTTGTAACTAAAAATTAACAGTCTTTTCTATAATCATCTAAGAAACCAAGAACATTTATATTGAATAATATTACATCATGGGTAAAAATGAGGAATAAGATTTCAGGACATTGAAACTGATACTTTACCCTCTATCTTTAAACATATTGGATTAATATTTTGTATGATATTGCATGGAATGAAGTACATTTGATTTTATGTTAGAATAACAAGTTTAGAAAACATGATTCATTAATTTAAGCAAAAATAAAATCATAAAAAAAGAAACAGCATTCTTCTTCAAGGACTAGATCAAACAAACATTTCCAAAACTGGTCAACTAAATGTTAGAACAAGAACAGTAGTAACAAGCAAGCAGAAGTGTTTTTATCTTCAGTTAAACAGAGGTCAGAGACTGACAGAGAGTGTTACTGGTCCAAGGGTTGTTAACAAAAGTGACTCTACATCATTTCTGTGGTTGTGTACAGTAGTTAGTCAAAATGACAGGATTTTTAAAAACAGTGCTTCCATGAATTTTTACAGATGGTGCTGTAAGTGAAAGCAGTGGCCATATTTTTCTTCAGAATTCAACTCTGAAGCTTTCTGAGACAGGAAGTCACTTGGGTAGAAATTGTTCAGCAACCATTATTAAATGTCAGCAGCAGAAAATAAAGATGAAAGCACAATGGAATTCAGTGAGTAGAAAATGGAAGAAATAGTGGTGTTTTTGTCATTCATGTATTCAGTTTATCTAAAAGTGCACTTATTGATACTGAACTGCAGCTTTTAAGAAAAGTCTTTTATTCCCTAATATATGGAGGACTTGATACAATCAACAGTGTAAAGGTCTATATTAGGAAATTAAACTTGAAACGCATATTTAAAAAGAAGGCCAATGTTTGTTAACTGGTTGAATTAAAGTCAACCAGTTGATTTAATCCATCTTTGCACCCCCCAAGAAATTGTCAAAGAGAGATTAGACAATTATTAAATAACAAAGTATCTAGGGTGTTTTGCAATATAGCCAAGGGAGAAATGAAATATTTAAACAGTATAGATTTTTGGAGGTTGGTTTATGAGAACTTGATAAATGGGTTTTTGAGTGATGTGATGCATGAATTTTTAGGGTTGAGTATTCTGTTATAGGGGTTTTCTTTGTGATTCCAAACATGAGCCACATATGAGACCCATTGCATTGGCTAATGGGTCAAAATGTTTCTTGATCAAGTCTTAAAGGAAGCTGTTTTCTAAATACATTCTTTTATTAAGGATTTGATCCATTTTAAACATTTATTAGGAAAGGTTATTTTGAAGGAAAAGGATTTATTTTACAGTAGATGTAAAATCACTATACATGGTAATTCCAAATGATATGGAGGTCGAATGGTCAGTAACATTCTGACAAGTGAAAAATGATTATATGACTGGGGAAATTAAGTTTAATGGGGAATGTATTGATTGGGTTTTGAGGCGCAACTATTTTATGTTTAATGGACAGTTTTAGCAACAAACAAGGGAGGTGACTAAAGGAAAGAGGTTGGTTTCCAATTGCACAAATTTAGCAATGGGGTATTGAGAAAAAGAATTTGTTTACATGAGTGAGCATTATAAAAAAGGTAATTTTTATATCTGCTTTATTGATTACATTTGTTTGGTGTGGAGATGAACAAAGTTGCAGTTTGAGATTTTCTTGGAAGACCTTAAGGCCTTTACTGAATTTTTGGATTTTAGGTGTGTTATTGATTCTAAACACATTAATTACCTCATGTGGTTGTACAAAATTAGTAATAACAGAGAACTGCTTGGCAGAGTGAGTTTTAAAACCACAGGAAGCAATTTCTTGTTACATTATAATAGCAAGCATCCAACTTATACAATAAATACTTTGCTTAAAGGCAGGGAGAATAGGGTCAAAGAAGTTTCCATGGAGGAGCATGTTAAGGATGGCATTATTGAGAAATTAAAAGAAAGATTCAAAAATAGAGGGTATCTGGATAAAGTGTTAGCCAAAGAAGTGAAAGTGGGTGATCAAATAGACACGAAAAAGGAATGGGGAGATTAGTGCACACTATAGATAGTACAGTTATAAAAAATATATAATTGGAAATAATTGGAAAAATTGCATTGATAACTAGGAGGTATTTTCCTGTGTTGGGGCATAACCTAGGTTTGTGAATAAAAGTGTTAATAATATTAAATGTATTTTGGAAAATGGATTGAACAGAATTTGAGAATTCTGAAGGGGGTACAACCAGCACGCCAGATGTACAAATGCTTAAGTTGTAAGGCATGTAGAATTTTTTAATCTAATTCTGGATTTTTTTTTTCACTTTCCATTCTCTTTTCTTTTTTCTTTTTTACTCTTATACAGATTTTCTACATGCTGTCTTACAATACTAATATTTGCCTCATAATTTGCATTTTTTAGCCCGCCTTTCACATTTTTCATTTTTCTCATTATACTAATATTCTCCTTTACTATTTGACCCAGATATGCAAATATCTCCTCCTTTCACCCTCATGTTTTTCCTTTTTCTACATGCTGTCTTACAATACTAATATTTGCCTCATAATTTGCATTTTTTACCCCGCCTTTCACATTTTTTCATTTCTCTCATTATACTAATATTCTCCTTTACTATTTGACCCAGATATGCAAATATCTCCTCCTTTCACCCTCATTTTTTTCTCCATTTTTTTATATATTTCTTTTTCCATATCATAATACTCTCTTGTATTATTCTCTGGATTCTCCAATACATTTCGAAACATTTCCCTTATTTCACTTTCACTTCCTTTTTTTTTACATCATCCTGAAATTGAAACAAAAAACACTTTTTATATATACTTTTTAAATTCAGTCCACCATTTAGACCAGTTTTTATAGAGGTTTTTCATGGTTATATGATCCTTCATTTAGTGCAATAATTCCCACCCTCCAATTTCATTCCATAATGTCTGGTTTATTCTTTTTATCCCAGTTCAGATTTTAATATACTCACTTGCTTCCATCACCTCCACCCATATTGCTAATTGATTGGAAAAATCTGATACAGCTGTATCACCATCTTCTACACCCAAACCTTCCAATAATACAAAATAATCAATTTCAGATCTAAGTGGCCCCTTCTATAAGTCTATTGATTTTTGTTCCACAAAGTTAATTTACCACGTTTTATCACTTCCATATTTTTTTACATCTTTCAATTTCTTTTTAAATTTACCCCTTAAATAACAATCAAAGCCTCCTGCAATTAGAATTTTCATGTTAACCACCACATATTCCAATATTTGTTGAAACAGATTCTCTCTTTCCTTGCTAGTTATGCATGCATATAATGCTATAATTCTATAAACATGTTCTCTCCACCTCGCATCCACAACAGTTAACCTTTCCTTCCTTACTAATGCTGCTTTTAGTATTTTCACTTTCTTATACAACACAGCCATTCCAAACAACATTCACTTCCTAGGTTCCACATTACATTTCCAGTCTTTCTTTGCTTGTAAGCAGTTTTTCATCCTTTAACAGAAAACATCCACATCACATGTAGCACACCATTCTAGTATCCCTTTCCTTTTTACAGTGTTAATAATACTGTTCACATTTACTGAATATATTCTAAAGTTGCTGCTTTTCCTTGTTTTTAAGATTAGTGGAAATATATTTTTTTTAATTTTAGTTTACTAGTTTTTTTGGGTTTCCTCAACTGAATATATTTTCTTGGTTTATGTACAAATAATCCCCTATCCTCAGAATTAGAATTTTCACTATCTAGAACTTCAAAAACATTATTAGTTTCAGTCCCTTCTCCTGACATCTCTTCCTGCATGTGTTCTTTCTCCTTCACCCCCCCCCATATTTTTTCTTTTTCTACAGGTTCATATTCACTTATTTCACTAACTCTTCCCAGCCTGTTGTCATCCTTCTACATGTATGTTTTGTCCCCTTTTCCATTCTTTATCATTATTTACTGTTGGCTCTTGACAATCAGTACAAAAGTGTTCCTTCTTTTTACACAATATTTTTGTTGTATGCCCTTTCTCCCCACATTGGTTACATTGCACCTTGTCACACTCATTAATTAAATGTAAAAAGTTCCCATAAATTAAACATAATTTAGGCTGGCCAGCACATCTTAACATCCCTCTATGACCAGCCACAAAAATAACATTTGTCAAGCTTTTCACCATGTTTTTTTTTCACATTTCATAACAGCTTCCACCCTCCACCCTCCATTCCAAAATTTGCTCTTATTTCTAACTTTCATAATATTATCAACAGTTTCACATAGACCCTGCATGCATTTTTTACATTGTCTTCTTCCAATTTATCAGTTCTAAACTGTAAAATAACATGTTTTTTAACATTTTCCTTATTACTATAAAACAAATAATTGTTCCACAGATAAACGTCTTTCATTTTTTATAAAGCTCCAGGAAATTTCATCATCAGTTCATCAGTTTCAGATGTTAAGTCACAAACATTTTATATCCCAATATGTATAAAAGACTGAACTTTTTGAGCTTTAAAACCCAGAACAGTTACCAAATTGTCCCATCCATAATATCAGTCTATTACATTGTCATTTTTTTCAACAAACATCTTTATTAAATTATCACATATGACATAGGCAATCTTACATTTATATAGATGAAAAACAAACAAAATGACACCACTTCAGTTACAAACATTATACATTACTTAAAATCTATCCTGTCATTGTCAGTTAAGCATTGTATGGCTCATTCAAATCTTGCCTCTTAAACCTTGTTCCTTTTTGTTCTTATTCTCAACGTTGGTCTTCGCTTCTTAAAAACCAAAAAAAAAAAAAAAAAAGTTTTATTTACTGTTTGTTGCTGCTCTCCTTTTTTGCCTTCTGTTACGATTGCATTATCTGCTGCCACAAAACAAGACACCTTTTCAGTTTGTTGCTCCTTTCTTCTTTTAGTTTCTATCGCTGTTACATAAGTTTTAACTGCTACATTTGCTGCTGCCACATCACCTGGTTCTTTTTCCACATTGCCATTCTCAGCAATTCTGAAAAAGTCTGCCACCTCATCCCATGAAACAGAAGAACTATCACCTGGATCATCCTGCTCAATTATTTTTTCACAGAATGCCATCTGCAAGCCCCCCTAATGCCAGTTCTGTTATCTACACCACTGTACCAGATCCCCTGGAAAATGTTCCCTTAGTAGTATAAATGTCACCTCAGGTCTCTCTTGAAAAGAGGCCACTAGCTTAGTGGTTCTAACCAAGCTGATAAATAGATACAAATAGGTGAGTTTTGGTCCATTTTTGATGGGATTTTTTGAAAATGTATGTGCATCAGAAATGTGACCTTTACTGGTTAGCTTCCCTGCAAAGTGATCATACAATTTAAATCAAGAAAAAATAAATATGGTTAATTTTACAACTACAGAAGAATCAGGATGAGCAGAGCTAATTCAGAGAGAGGCTTCTGTGTGAAGCATGCAGAAGCTAATTATGGATGCAATAGCAATGGATAATACAGGAACAATGAGCTAAAAGACACTTAAGAAAGTAAACAAAGAGGGGTAAAATAATAACAGTGCTATTTCAGCACACATGAGGATCAGCAGTATTACTTTGTGCTAAGGCAAGGTTCATGATATCATGACAAAACTGCCTCTGTAGCCAACACAGCATGAGTTGCTGTGTGTATTGGCATGACACACAGCACTGATGGGCAGGGAAGTATAGTAAAGCACAGTGGTTAAGAGGAACAACAATGTGAGTATGCACACCACACTGACCACCTATGACCACCTTAGAAAAACAGAAAGAAAAGGATAGATATGAAAGCAGGGGAAAACACGAGGGTAATCAATATGGAATAATGGTAGAATGGTATATGTTTGTGGGGGTACAACCTTCTTTCTATTATTAAAAGAGAATGATGCATAGGGAAGGTATTGAGGAATGGCTTTGAGAGGGATAATGGGAGAAAGGCAGGTAGAAGGTGCCGACAAATGTGGAACACATACATAGACAGACAGACAGGGATGGTATACATAGAAAAGGTGAGGTGGATAGTAGAAAGAAACACACAGAGGATGGACATTTGGTGATATGGAAGGCTTAACATTCAACATATGGGATAAGACACAAAAGAGAAGGTAACACCGGAGGGAAATGGTATGAGCAGCTTGTATGGTTGATTGTCAGGTCAGCCTAGAGGGCAACATACAGAGGCATCACGCACTTGGATGGCTGATGTCCATCCCTCTCAACTGTACAGATTTTCACAAAATGTCCAGATTATTTTCCTGAGATATTTGGTCTGTTCATCATAAAATCTGTGGTTTTCTGGTAAATCATGGAGGGTTGAAATCATTAAATAATGAAATATATTTGAGTTTCAGACTTCATATCCTTCAGAAAATGTATAGTAACACAAATCCTGTTATTCTAGCAGCTTTCTAAGTTTATAAGAGCAATATTTAAAATCTGTCCCTATTTTTGGCCCTTTGTCCCCCCCATTAGTTTAGGCATTGACCAGATTTCTTACATTAACAGGTTGAGAGGTATGCTGATGTCATAGATTGGTTGACTTGAAGTCTGATGACTACAGTCTGCCACTTGAGTTATTCCTCATGTTTCTCCAGTAGGAGCTACATGTTCCCAACATGACTGGCACTAGCATCCTGACAGTCAGACACAGTGGACCACAGTGAGTCAATGTAAGATACAGAACTTAAACAACAGGAAAAATACAGGACAATGACTCTTTTGCACACATTTATTCTGCTGCATTCATTACTACTTGTTAGTAGCCTGATTAAATTGTAACTGTTATTATAAGCCTTTTGGTTTAAGCATGTGGGCTTCAGGCCAGTTGTTTTACATTAAGAAGGTTTGTGGTCTATACTCTTGTGGCAGGAAAGGTAGCTTACATCCTTCTAAGCTGGGAATTGCTGGTTGATAGCTTATTGTCTGTTATTCTGAAAGTGTCTTAGTTCTGGTTTAAGCTACTGGGCTTCAGGCCAGTTATTTTACATTAAGAAGGTTTGTGGTCTGCACTCTTGTGGGAAGAGAGGGTAGATTCTGCCCTTCTGAGCTGGGAATTTCTGGTTGAAGACTTATTGTGCCAGCTTATTTGAACTGTTTCTTTCTGAAATTGATGCACCTTGTTTGCTGTAGCATAGACAAGATTCAGACCTTCTAAATCTGTTTGTATAACTTGAGCATTAGTCTAAACCATCTTTTTTTAGAGAGGGTTCCCCTGCACCCTAGAGGCAGGAGTGTACAGTTACAACTTTTCTGATTGAAGACTGCTGTAACAGGGCTCAGTTTTGAGTTCTTTTGTTGGTTAATTGGTTAATTTGTTAAAATCAGTTTGCTCTTGTTTGCTACTGTTATATTTAAGCATGTATCTGTTCTCCTGTGTTAAATCAACCTAAGCAGAATTTAAATATCTTTAGCATAGTCTCCTTATAGGTTTTACTGTATCCTGATCTGTTTGTGTGATTCCTGTTTTTCCTGCTGTGAGGCTGCCAGCCCAGCTATCTGGAATTTTGTAAATAATCATATGTCATTTGTGAATATTAATGTGATTCATATGCTTGTCTTACAAATATAAGAGAACTATACGTTATGTGTATATTAAACTACTGGTGCAGAAGTGCGTATTAAACTGTATGTTATGTACTGAGCTTCAAGAATGTAACCACAGTGTACCCTACTGGAAAAGAGCAGAATATTTTATGATTGTGTTTATCTCTCAGTTTCACTGAAGGAGACAGGATGTCTAAAGTTAAACAATTATTTCTATTGTCTTGAAACAGAAACAATTACTAGGTTTAAAATGAAAAGTATTTTTATTGCTCTGTGACTTCCTAGCAGCTGCACTTCTGAGAGGTATGTACTTGTAACACAGAGGTGCTAAATTCTAAGTTTCTGTTAGCCTAGGAACTGAAAGCAGGTGACAAAAAGTGATGTCATCTCAGGTAACCCAGCAGCAATGTGTATTATTAATTTAAGAACTATCTCAGAGAGTCTGGGCATTTTGTATTTATCTTTGGACCTGGAAACACCCTCTCTTCAGCACTTCTGCCTTGCTAAATATAAGTATCTAGAAAAAAGTGTTTTTTTATATATAGACAGCAATATAGTAAAAATTTGTTTAGCTGTTTTCTGTATTTATTTGAGACTGTCCTGCAATGTTGTCTTAAAATATTTCCTGTGATTCTGAACTCTGTAGTCACTGTGCTGAGTTATTGAATATTGTCTTGTTCTTTTATTTTTTTATTATTAAATCTGTTTAAACCTTTTAATTGTGGCTGGTTTGTTTAGAGATATTTAAGCTCTTAGAGTACTTGCTTATGGATTTGGTGACACTGTATAGGCCACTCTTAAATAGCCTTGGCCTTGGTCAAACTTACCATTTAGATAATACACAGTAAGATTGGTCACCCTTTGGG
Source organism: Protopterus annectens (assembly GCF_019279795.1). Lineage (NCBI taxonomy): Eukaryota > Metazoa > Chordata > Ceratodontiformes > Protopteridae > Protopterus > Protopterus annectens. Next base: position 576,014,318 of record NC_056745.1, on the reverse strand, counting down.
AAGGGGCAGTGATTCCATTATGGTCTGGGCAGAAGGGGTCATAGCTAGTAAACTTGTGCCATCCTTTCCCAGGTGTGTGTTTTTGTATAAATCAAATCTCAAAGTATGTGTGTGTCAGCTACTTGGGCAGGGATACAAAGTACTGGTTGGACAGAGAGAATGCTGGGAAGACTTAGCTTGGTACCCTGGCTAAGGACTCAACTCTATAGCTGTGCCAGTGGGGAGTCTTATTGAGGATCTGGAGAAAGAGGGAGAAACCAGCCCCGGACCGGCTGTGATCTCTGTGTGCTCTTAAGTGAAATTGTACTTTACTGTGTGTGCACTTGTCATCCTCCCAATGTGTACGACCCTCACTGGTGCTAGTGGTGAGGATTAAGGATCCTTGATTACCGGGCCAATGCAGGGGTGTCACACCTGCTATGCCATTTTGTGTTGGCCAGGGCCTGCCTACACTTAGTGGGAGGAAATGAACTTGTTGGAACTGGTCTGGCATAGGCTGTTGAGCTAAGAGCTCAGGGGCAAAGGTTAATTGGTCAATTCCAGTGTTTCTATTTTACTTTCATTTTGCAGTATTTAAACCCAGCATTTGCATGGGTTTGTGCTTCTTTGCCTGTTGTGCACCACTACTCTAGTGTTTTAACCATTTGTGAGGTATCTCAGTTGCATTTGTTTTCCCTTACCAGCACTCCTGTGCAAGTGAGGCCCTCGTCTGCAGCTACTGTACTGATTTTATCCATCCCTCACACCAATAGGTACTCTCTTCAGATAGTATCCACTCTACTATCCCTAACCTCTCTTTCACAGATTCTGATAACCATGGACGGATAGTTTCATGTGGTTTCTCCTGCTAGTCTGGTTGATATGGGCATCCTGAGACAGTATAGCAACTGCCTTATGTACACAGACAACCCTCTACTACTACCTAGGAACACAACATGTGACAGATGCAATTACATTAAGAACCTATAATCCTTGCTGTCTCAGTCACAAGCCAGTACATCTGACACTGAGAAGGTTGTCTGCACAAACACTATGACTACCACATCTCTAATACCACCTACATCTGTACAACACACTCCTACATATGTGAGGGTTCTCAACAAAAACATACCTAAACAAAAAAGACCTCTGAAGCAAAAACACACACACACACACTCTCACACACACACACACACACACACACACACACACACACACACACACACACACACACACACACATCACAACACACAGCACCAAGCATAACACATACTACACATGCCTGTGTCTCACAGCCTCTAAGGCCCAGCCACAAACCTAGCATACTAGTCATAGAAAACTCTATCATGAGACACACAGATGTGCCCCTCACCAAGCTAGACAAGGAGAAAGTCACGGCAAGTTGCTTGTCAGGTGCTAGAATCCACCATATTACACATGCACTCACGTCTCTTAACAACAGGTACTGTTATGACTCTGTCATAGTCCATGTTGGTGTGAATTACTTGAGACGTACCTCTCTGGACTATATAAAGAGAGACATGATTGAGCTCGCTTGAATATGTGTCCCAGGCAGGTATGCCTCTAGCCTTAAGCTGCATCCTATCATCACCCAGAATGATGCCTCAATACAAACAGAAAATGACTTACTTTAACAATTGGCTTAGTTTCTGGTCTCATTCCAAGGGGATCTAGTACCTGACACCTTGGGAGGACATGAGTGTCAGACCACGATGCTTTGCCAGAGATGGCCTTCATCTGTCTCCCCTGGGCTTCAGACTTCTGGCAAAGGCTCTTGCCTCCCCCATAGTGCCTTTTTTGGGCAAAGTCATGAACACAAGATTACCAACATGAAAAATTCTTCTAAACAAAATGTAAGGGTCATGCTGCTAAATGCTAGGAGCCTTAGCAAGAAACTGCACTCATTGCAAGTATTTCTTGCCCTGGAGAATGCTGACATTTGTGCAGTCACTGAAACCTGGTTCAAAGCTGAGGAGAGCACCCCAGCCTTACCAGGTTACTTATCCTACCATACTTTCAGACCCCAAACGGAGGGCTACAAAGCCAAAGGAGGTGGAGTTTCACTATTTATCAAAGACATACACACCTCCAACCTGGTCAAACAGTATGATGCACAGGAGACACTCCAAGTGCAGTTAACTGTTGACAAAACACCTATTCAAATCATAGCTAGCTACAGACCCCCAACCATGATGCAGGATTCCCACTCCACCTATCTGAACTTACTTGAATACATCAAGATTCAACCCTCTACCCTGATCCTGGGTGACTTTAACTAACCAACCATAGAGTGGAAGACCTCTTCTACCCTAAACTTGAATGCCTAGAGATTGCTTGACTTTGTCAATGCCAATGCATTGGATCAGCTGGTTGACACCCCTACCACAGTTGAAAATATCTTGTACCTGGTCCTAACCAACATGAGTAGCCCCATAGCACCCCTACAGTGTCATCCTCCTTGGTATGATCCGACCATAAAGCAATCACTTTTGAAGTCACCATCTCCTCTGACCCCCCCCTCCCCCCATGTAAGGGTCAAATGAAAATACTTTTTCAAAGCTGACTACAATCTCCTCAGAGTAGATATAAGCAGCTTCACAACCACCATCCCTTCAGTTGGAACTAGCACTAATGTCCAAGCTTACACCAAAAAACTATATGAGCACCTACATAGCTGTATGGACTCAGCAATTCCTGACAGGGCTAAATCATCTTTCTCAAGGAAGAGTAAACCTGCCTATTGGACAGCAGCAATAAACAAACTCGGCAATAAAATGAAAAAAAATTGCTGTCCAGGACCAAGAAGGACCAGGTGCCAAGCTGGAAGCAATCTCTTCTTTGTCTGAACAAGCAAATAAGGTCACTGGTGAAATCCTGTAAGGCTGACTTTGAGTCCAAATTGGCCACATCCACTAAGACAAATCACAAGGCCTTCTTCACATATGTCTGCCATCTCAAAGTTAACACCCAAATCTGTTGTGAATTGATGGTCAATAACACCACATACACAATTGCCATAGATATAGCCAACCTGCTGGTAGAAAGGTTCAGTGAAAAATTTACCCCCCTGTCCCACCCATCAGTAAACCAGGTCATCCCCAGAACCTGCCCCCCTCCCCTCATCACCAGGGAGCAGGTCCTTAATGCCCTCTTAAGAGCAAAAAATACAGTCTCCATGGGACACGATAACATCCCTAGCTGTATCCTACATGAACTCAGGCATGATCTCTCAGCTCCATTAGACAACATATTCAACCAAAGCCTGAACACAGGTTTCATCCCAGCTGAATGGAGGATAGCCACTGTCATCCCTCTGCACAAAGGTGGAGCATCCACTGGCCCAGGAAATTATAGGTCCATAAGCCTAACTAGCCTCATCTGTAAGGCCATGGAATGCATTATCATGGACCTTATAAACAAGGACATTGGCAACGTCCAAACACTTGACCCCACGCAGTTTGGTTTTGTCAAAGGAAGATCATGCCTGTTAAATTTGGTTGACTTCTTTCAAATAGTCACCAAAGCCATGGACGAGGGGAAGATGGTGCACACCACCTACCTTGACCTAGCCAAAGCCGTTGACACTATTCCCCACTCAGGCATAATAGATAAACTTTCCCAGCTAGGCATTAACCTGTATGTTACCAGATGGGTAGCTAACAGACTCACTGATAGAACACACTCAGTCAAAGTAGGGGAAGCCACCTCTAGTAGTAGATCCATAATGAGCAGTGTATCCCAAGGATCGGTCTGGGATATATTTTGCTGAGGAGCAAGCCAAAACCACTGGTCTGTGGCTGATCATGTTTGCAGATGACTGCAAGCTGGGCACTGTCTTAAAGTCCCCTAGTTATATGAACATCCTCCAAGAGGGCCTTACCCAAACTAATGACTGGTGCCAGAAGCATGGCCTCAAACTGAATGCCAAGAAATGCATTATTATCCCCTTTGGGATTATCATATTAATAACAATGTACTAAGCACGCAATCAGTCGTGAGGGACTTGGGCACGCAGGTTAATAGCAACCTCATTTTTGACCACCACATTGCCTCCATTGTATGGAAGGCTTTCTACAAAGCCCACCTCATAAATAAGGGTATTTCGTCCAGGAACAAGGAGGTCATAACATCCCTGTACTCCTCCCTCATCAGACCCATTATCGAATGCAATGCCCCTTTTGGCATGTACCTTGCCAAGCACATACAGCATTGGAGAGACCACAGAGGTTCCTGACCAGGAAAATCCAAGGTCTCAAACACCTATCCTATACATATAGGCTAAAAGCCCTATCCCTCTACTCAGTCTCATACAGACTGCTCAGAGGTGATCTGTGTCTGGCATACAAGGTCATCTCAGACCCAGCCTTGATGGAATTGCTGCATATCTGTAAGACAAACTTCACTCGAGTAACCCGCATGCAAGACCTTAACCTGGTCTGTGACATTAATAGAACTTGTTGGCTAGATAGAGTTGTGCCCCAAAGACTCTCCCATCTGTGGAATAGACTCTCTCTCCATGTCAAGCAGAGTACCTCTCTAGCCCTCTTTAACAGGAACCAGGACAACTGGATGGGAAACAGAAAATGCACCCCTGGGATCCCACCTGTGTCCCTGCTGGACAGGGGGAGGTGCTAACTTTGAGGGAACATGGGAAAATTGTTGGTTAGGCTTATAAGGGCCTCTGGGCCAATACCGTAGTATCATCCTATGAACCTATGAGCATAATACATTCTTCTAGCACCTCAGCAAAAAGCTTTCCAGGGAAGACACATGGACACACACACGTGTGTGTGTGTGTGTGTGTGTGTGTGTGTGTGTGTGTGTGTATATATGTATATATATATATATATATATATATATATATATATATATATATATATATATATAGGTTTACTATTGAAATGTCGATCCCGACATGTGCGACTCATCTTGCACGAACGCGGAACTGCGATCGCCACTACACCGACTCCCAGATGTGCGAACGGCAAAACCTCGCCCCTATCCGACCCATGGTAGCATGGGTGTGGAGGTGTTGTGCGGTCGGTAATGTCGATCGTCGAAGTTTTTGTGGTTTCGGTTCGCTAGTGAACAGTTTTCGCAGTTTCGGTTCGCACAAACACGTCGATGAGGTCGCCGTTCGAATGAAGTGCATTTGCACATTCAATAGTAAACCATATATATATAGATAGATATATATATATATATATATATATATATATATATATATATATATATATATATATATATATGAATCATGATATCATAATGCATTAATTAAGCTGCAAAATCTGATGGAGATAGAAAATTGAAGTAAATGTGGCCTGATTTCCTCCTCTGTCTCAAATAGACATGCATATGGGATACATAAATGGATGAAAATGATGAAACACACATAGGGCATGGACAGCATTGAGGAATATGAGCAGGTCTCCAATCATAACCAAGAAATTACATGTCTGAGACATGACTGTCAAGAAATTCACCTCAAGAACAAAGCTTGAGAGGAGAATCGTGATAGCTATGTTGAAAACACATATCTTCACACTTTATCATAAAGACTCAATCATAATGTTTTGTAGTGTTTACCAGGAACGTTAGCAGAAAAAAAGTGTAGCAGTTGTACGTGTTTTATAGTTTAGGTGGATAGGTTCATAGATATATATTATGCTAAAGACCACAGAGGCACTTAAACGCATAGCCATGCAACCCAAATAGGACCCACAAATTTGATTTATATTTGATTTATAGGGGTAATTTACCCACTACCTCTGTCCATCAGAGACATAGGAGCAAGACCAGGGTTGAATTTCTGATTACTCGTCCATGGGTCCATGTTGCTTTGCACTTAAATAGGGATAGAGAGGAACTTTGTACACATATTTGTCTCTCCCAACATGTCCTATTTATGTTACAAGCAAAATGTAGGTCTTTTAATCTGGTAGTTCTGATAATGTTTGTTTTGTGGATGTGCAAAAGATTCATCAAAACAGGGTCCAGGGATGCCTTATATGCCAGGCAAAGATAACCTCTCAAAAGTCTGAATGATACCAAGTAAAGAAAAAGAGCCTTGAGGCAGTCATCTTAGGACATTGTGTTTACTCCCTGTATTCTTTTTTAAGGAACCTTTGTGGACATTCCAGTTGCTGAATGTGTCTGGTCAGGTAAGTGCCTAATGGGACATATACTCTATGATGGGCCTGATGAGGGCCAATTACAATGATATGATGACCTCACTGGACCTAGATACCATGCCTTTGCTTATACATTGAGCAACATTGAAGGATTTTCTTACTACCTTGGACATATGTTGGTTGAGAGGCTAGGTCACAATCTACATGAGTTCCCAAATCCCTGACTAGTGAATCAGCTTTTAAGGATTCACATACAAACACATGTATACTATATAAAAGATACTGGTGTACAACTAAAACTTGAAATGCAAAATATCCTGAAAAAAACATTGAGGGGAATTCAGTAAAGCCTACACAGAGTGATTTTCCATGTAGGCATAGTGGTATGGCCCCAAAACAGAAACCGGCAGTTGTGTGATCCAGTAAATAGAGCATAGGAGTGTGCATGACACTGAAGTGTCTGCTGAATGCAAATCACCACATAATGAAGTGAATGTCATGCAAATATGTCAAATGAAGGTACTGGAGTGATCCAGCAAGCAGATAGGTAATCATACAGACCTCATGTATGTTTCCAAAGTGTACACAGAAAATAATCGTGTACAAGAAATCAAAAATTGAACAGGGGCTGTAAAAGTCCTTTTAGAAGGTCAGGGATTGCATATTAGGAACAGATATATTCAAAACTATGCCCTGTATGTGTAAAAAAATAATGCAAAAATAATAAAAAGTATATATTTTTAATAGATAAATCACATTTGCATGTCACACAGCAGTGCGCAAACATGCCGTTATGCCAAAAAAAAAAAGAAAAATTGTAAAATCCAAAAACAAGACATATGTGAGAATAATGCATTATAGGGCCCTGCAAGCAGTATGTACAATAGTAGATTTCAATGGTTGCTAAGGAAGCAGGTCCTGGAATAGTGATGTATCCAGTTTGTGTGCAGGGATCAGTATGCAAATGAGCTGGGGATACACAATAGCAAAAATGGGCTATTTTGTCCGCAGATAAAACTAGTGTAGCCCCTGAGCCATGTTGGTGTTCACAGAAGAGGTAGTTGACATCAACAGGAATTGTGTCACATTATGTTTAAGTGGATTGGAGCTGAGCTGTGTCTGTTATTGTGCCAGGCAGCTCAGCTAAGCAGGGGTGTGTGTCTTGTGCTGCTAAGCTTTGTTTAGCTGCGGAGCACATGTTTTAGCTGGTTTAAGCTATGCTGAGCATGCCCCTGCATGGGGTGTGTCCAAACTGCTGAGCAGTGTTTACACCAGTGACACAGGTTTGCACGCTGCATGCTTAGCATGGAAGGTGTTTAAAATAAAAAAAGATAATAGCCTGGGAAAGCCAATCATATATAATGTACTGTTAAGCCCTGTTCCATAGACACTGGGCCATTCACATCCCTCAGTGATATACCTGACAGGTGGAATGTATCATAGTTAGCCAATCACACAGGTTGCATTTGTAGCACACCACTATAAAGTATGCAAACACCCTACAATCTGATTTTTCCCACATACTATGCACCATTGGAGTACACACTTGGGGATTTTAACTGACAGTATGCTAGGGGTAGTTGCTGCTCTGCTACATCTGTATGTGCTAGAGGCTGAGGGCAGTGCTGATGGTTTTGCTGACAATAGGCCTAGACTGAGAAGGAGAAGAGTGTTCAGGCCCAGGTTAACCTTCCAGGGGCTACATGAGCTGGAGATTGTAGAGTGCTACAGGGTGGACAGAGACATACTACAAGAACTCACTTAGCTTTGCCACCCACAACTCAGACCCAGAGCCAACAGAGAGGAACCCATCCCAGTGGAAACAAATGTATGTGTATCCCTTAGAATATTAGCTACAGGTACTTTCAAAGACTAACTGGGGACATAATGGGAGTCTCACAGGCATCTACATCCAGGTACTCCACCAGTTCCTGGATGCCATGCAAACACATGCCAGTGAGCACATTTATTTGCCCCACACCCCTGAGGAGAAGGCCAGCAGTATGCATCGCTTCCACAGTGTAGCACACTATGCTGCGGTGCTGAGTTCCATAGACTGCACTCATGTACACATTGAAGCATCACCCGGTGAGGAGGGTAGATTCAACGTCAACCGAAGGGGTATCAATCCATCAACAGCCAGGTCATGTGCAATGCCCAGGGCATTATCATGAGTGCATGTGCCAGCAGTCCTGGCAGCTATCACAACTCCCATATCTGGCATGCATCACAGCTGTAACAGACGTTTGCCAGTGGGGACATCCCGTACGGCCATCTACTGGGGGATGCTGGCTATGCACTGGAACCATGGATGATGATACCCATCAGAAATGCACACACATCTACCAAAGAACACCATAATGAGGCACACGCACAAACTAGGAACATCATAGAGCATGTGTTTGCGCTGCTCAAGTCATGGCTCTGCTGCCCTGATATAACAGGTGGAGCCCTGCAGTAATCTCCAGCAACATGTGCACAGATGTTCACAGTATGTGCCATGTACACAATATGATCCTGTGGAAACAGCTATAGCAGGACCATCACAGGGAAGGGACACAAAGCCCCCTACCAGAGCCTAGGTCCCCACAGGCACAGGCTGAATTGGAGGAGGAACCCCCTGAGCCTGTCCCTGTATGCAGATGTAGGCATGCCCCATATGCCCTGGCATTGGCAAATAGGCAACGCATAGCACATGCACTGACAACCTATGGTTATAGGGACTGACACCTTATTCTAACTCGCATACATAGTAAAAAGGATGCCAGCCACATCACACAAACTCTACATTACCATGCATTGGCTGTGTACTGTGTGCATCAGTCAACATCAGCCCTGAAACACAGGTCTCTCAACTGCTGTGTCCACAAGGTAAGCCAATCTCCTGTACTACACTATGGTAGCATATGTGTGGACCTGTTGCATGTATGTAAGGGAACAGAGTTGGTTGCTGGGCTTCTTGCAGAAAACTAAAACTAACAGCTACTTGGGACAATAGGTACTCTGTCCAATACTGGGTACCCCATAATATGCTGAAGGTCACAGGGCTGAAAAACCTAGAGCAGCATGCGAGGGGAACGTGTCAATGCCAGAGTTCATGACCCTCAACACACCAGTGTTCCCATATAACTGTAGTAACAGTATATGTTTGCAAGTATATATCAGCAGACCACACAATCCCAGGGCTGTCACAAAGAACCTGCCCAAATGTCCTGTTTTACACAAAACACAGGGGTCACAGTAGGGTTCACACAGTGTATGTCTGTCTGTCTGCTGGTGATAGTGTGTGGAATTAAATCTCACCTTCTGGTGGCTCACTGGGCTAAGTACATTAACATGGTTAATGGTGTTGATGGTTCGAAGCTGGCTGCACCTACAACTTTTGCATGTGAGGTAGTCCTATGGTAGGAGTCCTACAGACTGTCAATATGACTCAATCTGTTCATGCCAGAAAGCTGGACAAAGGCAGAGTCAATGTGGCAGAGGGCCAAACAAACAGACATTATCTATCTATCTATATATATATATATATATATATATATATATATATATATATATATATATATACTCTGAGTAACCTAGTAAGTGGCTAATATACCAGCAGGTTGCAACAGGTCAGATTGGCAGCAGGATGCAAAGGCTATCACTTAACTGTGTCAGTACTTACAACCATTCAGTGGACTGTATTTAATGGTATATTACTGGATAAACACAACTGTATGAAGAACAGAGCAGACATATTGGGCAGAATGCTGGACATCCTGCAAAAACATGTACAGTGAGATGTGTGAAGGCTGTCACCCTGTGTGTGGTGTTACATCATGTACCCCAGTCACATCATACCTCTCAAACAGTTAGAGCAGGAAATCTGGACAAAGTCATAAACAGTGGTGGGACAAAGGCCCAAATACAAGGGGGATTATTAACTACTGGCCAGACAAATGTATAAAGTGCAGAGAATAACATACTATGCATTAGCATGGGTTTGCTGATGTGTATGGAGTTGGTAACTCAAATATCTGTCAGCATGTCCTAATGTCAACCTATAACGATTTGCCAATTATGTATCAGAAATCAACAATGCTGTGTACAATGTAACATACATTTGCAGAAGTCCCTACATTTTATTACACTCATCACAGCTGAAAGGTATGAGACATATATTACATTTAGCACACAGTCAGGAAATGCCTTGGACAAAATATCAAGGAGGTGACTGTTGAATCAGGTGCAGCAGCCAACTGGTTGCAGCACACAAACTCCTGGAATGGAATACAGGTAGGTCTGGCCTGGAGTCACATTGTAAGTACTGACGGTCACACTGGGCATGCTCCTACATTTAGCTAACATATGCCCATGTCTGATGCCTCATTTGCCTGAGGAAATGGTATATGAAAATATGTGTGTGCATACAGGCAGTTATGTTTACGTATCTGTCTCTTCCTATCCCCCTCACAGATGATTACCCAATCTATCAGTTTGTGGCACAGATATTATATATATATATATATATATATATATATATATATATATATATATATATATACATACACATATGGGTCCCCTTCACATGTTCGACATTTCAGTATGTGGAAGACCATATGGCTGAGACCATATGATTGACATTCGAAATGTCAACCATGTGCAGCCAGTATCTCCATACAGCGTGGAATGAAATATTTCCTTCTTTCATTCAACAGTCCGATGTTCAAGTTTGTAAAATGTTACACCGGGTTCCTGGATGACATTTTTATTTTGTGGGATGGACCCCCAGAACACATCAATGATTTAATTTCTTATATGGATTCTACTACTACATTTTTGAAATTCACACATAATTATAGTATGGACCAGTTGCCCTTTCTAGACGTCCTTCTCCCTAAAGATTATACAAACAATACGTTTGTTTCAAAAATATATAGAAAGGAAACCTACTCCAACTGCCTACTCCATTATTCAAGTACACATCCACTGAAACAGAAAAAAAGCCATTGTAAAGGGGCAATTTGTTAGGGCAGCCCAAATGGTTTCAGTTATGGATGATTTTCTCAGTGAATGTGATAACTTGAAATCCATGTTTTCAAAGAGAGGCTATCCATACAAATTTATTACTGACATCATGTTGGAAGTGGTAAAAAGAGACAGAGGTCATTTTAGTCCTTTACTATCAGATATTGACACTAGCATCACCAGTATCAACAACTCCACTCAATGGTTAAATGTGGAGAAGCAAGAAGTAAAAAAGGACTATAAGACGTCTTTCATTACTATAGATACTAATGACAGTTATACATTAAGAAAAATATTAGAAAATAATTGGTCCATACTAAATCATGAAAAAGTAATTAGACCATGTATTGATTCACATCCTGCCATAGTATTTAAGAAGGGCAGAAACTTAAAGAACATATTTGAGATGAAACCAAAATGAATGAATAATGCTGGGCACATGAAAAAGTGTGGCATGTGTAACTATTGTAAACACATTAAGGAAGGTATCACTTTTCTGATAAACAACATTGAAGTAAAACTTCATCAAAAATACAATTGTGGATCTGAAAGGATTATTTATTGTGCTCTATGTAATTGTTGTAGCTGTTTTTATATTGGAAAAATGGACTGTAAGTTAAAAAATGCATTTATGAGTATCTGTATGACATAAAATCAAAAAAGATACAAATGCACTTAGCAAGCACATAATGGAAAATACTGGTCATTCTTTTCATTTTACTGTCATTGATAATATTAGAACAGAACCTCGAGGTGGAGCCTGGTCTCTTTACAGAACCTCAAGGTGGAGCCTGGTCTCTTTTATTAAAACAGAACCTCGAGGTGGAGCCTGGTCTCTTTACAGAAGCTCAAGGTGGAACCTGGTCTCTTTTATTAAAACAGAACCTTGAGGTGGAGCCTGGTCTCTTTTATTAAAACAGAACCTCGAGGTGGAGCCTGGTCCCTTTTATTAAAACACAACCTCGAGGTGGAGCCCAGTCTCTTTTACTAGAAAAGAGGGAGCTTTACTGGCAACTGCGTCTTAATTCATCTAGTTGGCCAGGAATAAATGAACACATTTCTATCAGCTAGCTTTTAAAATTAAACGCCCTAGAAAGACAACACTGTTTTAAATAATTATTTATTCATTATTTATGGATTTTAAACACCATTTTATCTATGTTTTTATACTGCAATGAGAGTTTTTCTACCATCTATTTATTCCATTTTATACAGATTGTATGTGTTACATATATAATACAGTCTTTTACATGTCTTTTCCTTTAAGGGGATGTGTCAGTCTAAATAATTTATTAATTGTTAATGACTTTTTTTACCCAGTTTTTATGTACTATATAAATAGATTGTGTGATTAAATTTTGTTATCTGATGAAGTTCTGAAGTGGTCAGGACAAAAGCACTTAACATTTGTTTTATTCTCTTCAATAAACTCCAGTATTGGTTTTATTGAATTTGGCCTGAATAGGTGTATTTGTTTACTGTGGAGTGATTCATCCTACTGTTCCTGCTTGGCATTTTTGTGTTTTGCATATAATATTTATATATATATATATATATATATATATATATATATATATATATATATACATACATACATACATATACATGTGTATGGGGATGTACGAATGTTCACACATACATGCAGGATGCTGGGGTTATCTGCACCTACACACACAGCAGTTGCTTGATGGTAACAGACCAAGGCTGCATAATGACATAACCACCCAAACACAGAGCTCTCTACCTGTACACACACAGCAGGGGTATGAACACATACCCCACTTCTAGGACACTAGATACACTAGCAGCATAATCTGCAGGCCACATGTGCTGTGTAATACAAGGCCCCTCTGCATAGTCCACAAGTACTGTGGCTGCAGCCATGTGTGCAACAGATTTAACCAGTGGTGCATGCAATGCATACAGTTATCTATAGTGTGTAATAGTAAATAGGGAGGGGTTCTAATCTCACTGCAGCCACCTTGTGGGTGTGTGTGTGTGTGTGTGTGTGTGTGTGTGTGTGTGTGTGTGTGTGTGTGTGTGTGTGTGTGTGTGTGTGTGTTTGTGTGTGTGTGGCACAGACATGGCCATCTGGCATTTGTCAGTGCTATGGTGAATCATTTTATAGCCCTGTGAGTAGTGTACTCCTTTACATTGTCCTTCCTGTCAATACCTGCTGATGTCACCAACCTTAACAGTACTGGCTGACATTCTCAAAAGAGATAAGCTCTGCGGTGCATGTGATATATCCACAGTGCTTTCTCATATATATATATATATATATATATATATATATATATATATATATATATATATATATATATATATATATATATATATATATATATAGATAGGTAGGGGTTCTAATATCACAGCAGACAAGTGTGTGTGTGTGTGTGTGTGTGTGTGTGTGTGTGTGTGTGTGTGTGTGTGTGTGTGTGTGTGTGTTTGTGTGTAGAAATATACACCCTTGCAGCAGTATGTCTGTCTCACCTATTTCTGTCACAAGCACCAACTGTTCCAGTAAATATAACAAATAAACAGAAAACTGCCAGTAAATATAACAAATAAACAGAAAACTATTACCTATTTCTGTGTAATGGCTACACTTCTTAAGGCCCTGTGCCTACCTGTCAACTTCCCCACTGGCATCCTTTACAAGGGCTGCTGATATTATTCACCTTAACAGCACTGGCTGACACTCTTGAAATAGACAAGCTGCGTGGCTAATTTGATAAATGCATAGTGTTATAGTGTAGATAACTAGATACATAGGAGTTCTATTCTCTGTAAGGGCAACTCTGTTACTATGAGTGTGTACAAATATATCCCCTGTAGCAGTGTGCCTCTCTTACCCATTTGGGTGCAATGGTGAAACACTTTAAGGCCCTGTGCTTATATGTCAACCTTCCCATTTGCCTCCTTTATAAGGGCTGCTGATGTGATTCACCTTAACAGCACTGGCTGACACTCTCAAAACACATTACCCATGTGGCACATGCAATAAGTATGCAGTGTTATAGTGTATACAAATAGATATGTAGGGGTTCTACTCTCAGTAAGGGCAAGTTTGTAAGTGTGTGTGTGAATATATACTCTTGCAGCAGTGGGTCTGTCTCCTATCTGTATGCAATGGTTATACATTTTCTGGGCCTGTCAACCCCCCTCCATTGGTCTTCTTTACAGGCCCTGATGATGTCATCCACCTTAACAGCACTGGAAGACACTCCCACTACACATAATCTCTGTGGCACATGTGATTAGTACATAGTACTATAGTATCTATAACTAGATAGGTAGGGATTCTGATCTTGAGAATGCTTGCTCTGTAAGTGTGATTGTGTATCTATGTAAATATATCCCCTTGTAGCAGTGTGTCAGCCTTACCTATGTGTGTGTGCAAACGTTAAACATTTTAAGGCTCGGTGAGCACCTGCTGCCCCTAAATAGCCCAAATATACCTAGGCATAAATGCTATCTGCCACCACCTACATATGCAGGTACACAACACTCAGGTGACATGTGTCAAGGGTGGCATGCCTTGTTACGGGGTATGAATGCAGGAATATGCTGTCCACCCCATTGCCCCTGGCACACTGCTCTTCACAGATGCACCTATAAAGGCTTATCTTGCTGATGTCATATGTCTGCTTTGCTACCATGCCATCCCGAGCCACTGTATCACCACAAGTCTCCACAGCATAGTCACTCAGACCACTGCAACAGAAAAATAACATCACACAACAAAGGAACCAACATGTTAATGTGTACCCATGACACACACCAGCAGACAGCAACTGTCATGGCATAACAGAACCACAGTAAGCAATGTACTGTAATGTACTATAGTTACCCTGTGCATCAGACACATATTTGCATGCCCCCACATCGATGTTATGGATGGCAGGGATGTGGCACAGGTATCATCACATGCACAGGGTATGGGGTGGGGGTGCCATAGGCCTAGGCTATGCCAAACAGTTGACATCATGTGTGGGGGTCAGGAAGGGTTGGTGCTCAGCTGGGCCATGGAGAGGTGCTGTGTATGTCTGTTGGTGTCCTGCATGTGACACTGATTTATGAGTGTGTGCATGTACTCAATCAAGCTATGTGCTAGCCCTACACGTGGGTATGTTGGACAGCAGTGGACTGTACATGGCAGACTGGACAGTTCACCATCACTGGCCATGAACACGAGAACTGGCTCTGCCAAGAGTGTCACTGGCACCACCATGCCAAGGGTCAGATGTGATACTAGTCACTGACAGTGACTGGTGTCTGCTGGGACCATGTCCCTCACAGGACAGCCTAGGATCGTGTGTCCATGGCCTGCCACATCATGGTGTGGAAAGAAATCCCCTTCTGTACTGCTGGAGGTACTGTCACTATGGGAGCGTGAGTATGCACAGCCATGTGGAATCTCAGCAGATGTTGTTGCTGACCTACAGTCGCGTGTCTGATGCCCTACTCCCACCACATTTTCTGGCACAGACAAAGAGCGGTCAAGGACTGATGATGTCTCAGCCCACCATCCGTGCACTACATCAGTGAAGTGACGCATAGCATTACCAATGTTGTGGATGGTGGCACAAATGCCAGACAGCGATGCATTCATGATCCTGAGCATCCATCTTGTGTTGCATTTGAGAACAGCCTGTGCCTCCATGATGGCCTGAAACATGTGGCGAGTGCTTGCAACGTGACACCTGTGACAAGTGGTAGATGGGCAGCAGTCCTCCTTTGATCACCCCTGTCAATCTGCCTGTGTGAGACCTCACCAGCTGTATGGCTATAGCTAGTGTCTACAGTCACTAATGCCATAGTCACCACACTCTCCTGTTCAATGCTGCCAAACTCAGACTGTCCAATATCTGTGGGTGCAGGGGACTGGGTATGTGTGGGCATACTGAATGTGTACGGGAACATTTGGGGGAGAAGTGAGATGTCAACCCATGTGACAGATTCAGCCCCAAACAAGCCCACCTGTGCTTCACTATGGCCACCATCATCATCAGAGTCCAATGAGACACTGACATCAAGTTGTGAGGGGGACACACTCCAATCCCCATAGTCACCTGCAAGGAGGAAGACAACATGCTTATATTAATACCTGCACTATTATGTCTGCTGATTCACACACACACACACACACGCACACACACACACACACACACACACACACATATAGGTGACGTGCCACAACTGTATTATACATACCATGTCCTATTTCTGATCCTATGCACAACACACAAGCAGACTACAACATACACAGACAAGACAGACCCTTCATAACATGCACTGCAGCTACATCCAGTGTTGTCAGTGCTATACAACTGTGAGATAAGTGATATGTCAGTGTATGTGATGGACCTACACCTACAACACAGTGCAGTCGTCTTCAACATACTATTGTCCCCAGTATAGCAGACTGCATAGAGCTTCACAACAATAAGTTCAAATATGTAACAGCTTCTGCAAATACATTACTGTGATTACCATTTCAGTGCCCTGCAGTGAACCCCTCCAAAACTGAACATACAAATATTGTTCTCTGGCTAAGCATAAGAGTTGTGTTTATGGCTAACTGGCTGCCCATAACATTCTTAGAGTATATGTGAGCCATAACAAAACAGTTCCATACTCACCGGCTACAGGATGTTGGACTCCGGCCACACCAGCTGTAACTATAGAAATGTGAGGGAGAGGGATTGTCAGCAAACACAAATGTGGCACTGTATGTATATCAACATGTACAGCAGGAACTCTAATACTGCCCACATTCCTGACATTTTGAGTATTTGTACACAAGTTTGCATTGCAAACAACCCCCCCCAATGCAGCTTGACCTGACATCTGTTTATTGGTATGAAGAAACTGCCACAATGACTGCTGCAGTATTACAGTGATGAACACAGGAGGCTTACCTGTATGCTCCTCTGCTATGGAAGCTGTGCCACCTACATCCATGACATATGGAGTGATGGATGCTTGGGATCTGGTGGTTGATGCAAGATTTCCTATGAACTCCTCTGTGTCCAAGAGTCGTTGTTCTGCTGCAGACCCTCCACTAGTGGCAGCATGGTCCCTGGCCACAACAGTTGCCCTTTGCTGTGCAGCATTTATCATATCAGTCACCTGGTGTCAGACCTGCTCTTAGCTTCTTTCCTGTAGCCCTACCTGGTTCACTGATGTGATGAGGTCAGCTCACTGTGCTACACATTAATCCCATTTCTGGTGACTCCTAGAAAGCAGATTGTTGTGATGGAGTCTGAGGCCATCCATGATCACTTCATTTTTGGCAGCAGAAAAAGGTGGGTACTTCCATCTGTACATGGTTTCTGAAAGACAAAAAGAGGGGAACACATCACAGGACCATGTACATTGCTCTCAACTATGTACACACCCTGCACATCCAAACTGTCCAGCACTATCCTTTGCTAACTAACACATGATACCCCGCCATCTATCAACACAGTATGTATGTGGCTATCAGCAACATAGTGGCAATACATCTTGAGTTTTCCTGCTCATCTTGCTTTTTCCTGCTACTTGCTGCTTGTTCTCTACAGTGGTCAACTGCTTCTTTTCTGTTGCATTTATTACTGCTTGTTTATACCCTGTCTAAATTGTAAGTGTTATTATAAGCCTCATACTTTTGGTTTAAGCACTTGGACTTTAGGAGGCCCACCCTTTAGGTCTCCCTGGCCTTTTTCCCTCAGATTCTGACAAATATGGATGGACAATGTCCTACAGTTTCTCCTGCCAGTCTGGTTGATATGGACATCCTGACACACAGAAGCAACTGCCTCATGTGTATGGACAACCATCTACTTACCACTACCTAGGAACACAAATTTGTATGAGATGCAATTACATTAGGAACCTAGAGTCCATGCTCTCTCCCTCTCAAACCACTTTATCTGGCACCAAAAAGGTTGTCAACACAATCACTACACCTCACACACCACTCACACCTACACAACACACACCCACATATGCGGAGGTCCTCACCATATACATACCCAAACAAAGGAGACCTCTAAGGTCAAAACACATGTGATCTCCACAGCCCTCCACACCACATAGCATGCATAGTCCACACACCTGCGTCTCACAACCACTAAGGATTCACCATAAACCCATCATATTAGTCATAGGAAACTCTATTGTGAGACACACAGATATGCCTCTCAGCAGGCTGGATAAGGAGAAAGTCATGGATAGTTGTCTGTCAGGTGCCAGAATCTACCATATTATATACACACTGCAGTCTTTCAACAACAGATACTGTTATGACTCTCTCATAGTCCATGTTCACATGAATGATGTGAGACGTACCTCCCTGGACTATATGAAGAGACACATGACTGTGCTCACTGATTATGTGGCCCAGGCAGGTACATCCTTAACCTTAAGCAGCATTCTCCCATCACCCAGAATGATACCTCAATACAAACAGGAAATGATTGACTTTAACAATTGGATGTGTTTCTGGTGATCCAGTACCAGACAGCCTAGGAAGATATGATTGACAGACCACGATGCTTTGCCAAAGATGGCCTGCATCTGTCTCACCTGGGCTTCAGGCTGCTGACAAAGGTTCTTGCCTCCCCATAGTGCCTTTTTTAGGAGAACTTATGAGGTTAAGACTACCAACAAAAAAATGTCAACAAAACACAACGTAAAAGTCATGCTGCTAAACAGTAGGAGTCAGAACATGAAACTACACTCATTGCAAGCATTCTTAACCCTGGAAAATACTGACATTTGTGCAGTCACAGAAACCTGGTTCACAGTTACAGAGAACACCACAGCCTTACCTGGTTATCCATCCTATCATCCATTCAGACCCCAAACTGTGGCCAGTAAAGCCAAATGAGGTGGAGTTTCAGTATATATCAAGGACATACACAACTCCAGGCTGGTCAAACAGTATGACACACAGGAGATGCTCAAGGTGCAGTTAACCACTGACAAGACCCCACTGAAATCATAGATTGCCACTGACCCCCCAAATCTGACTCAAGATGCCCATTACCCCTATATGGACTTTTTTGACTCTATCAGAATGCAACAGTTCACCCTTATCCTGGGTGACTTTAACTACCCAAGCATAGATTGGAAGAACTACTCATGCCAGAACAGAAATGCCCAGAGATTCATAGATTTTGTCAATGAAAATACCTTTGAACAACTAGATGATACCCCCACAAGTGGTGAAAATATCTTGGACATGGTATTAAACAACATGAGTAATCACTGCAGCATCCCTACAGTATCATCCTCCCTGGTAAGATCTGACCATAAAGCAGTCACTTTTGAACTCACCATCTCCCACAATACCCATCTAGCCAGGGTCAGACATAACAATGTCTCCAAAGTTGATTACAGGCTCCTGAGGGATGGTATAAACATCTTCACAGTCCCCTATTCCTCTGTGGGAACTGGCACCAATATCCAAAACTGTACCAAAGCAGTATACGAGCAGTTATATAGATGCACGGGATCAGGAATCCCAGACAAGACTACATCATCCACTGCAAGGATAAGTAAACCTATCTGGTGGACATCTGCAAAATAATAAATAAACTGTATAACAACAGGAAAAGATCACTGTCCAAGACCAGGAAGGAGCAGGTGCCTAATTGGAAGCAACATCTCATTACCCTGAACAAGCAAATAAGAGCACTACTGACATCCTCCAAAGCAAACATCAAGTCCATATTGGTGGCATGTACTACAGACGATCATAAGTCCTTCTGCACATATGTCTGCAACCTCAAAGGAAGCATCCAGCTCTATTCAGAAGTGGTGGTCAAGAACACTACATATACAAATGCCATAGGAATTGCACACTTGCAGGCTGACAGATTAGTTGAAAACATCACTCCTTTGTCCCCACCCATCAGTAGAGCAGGACATCCCCAGTACCTGCCCCCTTCCCCTAATATCAAGAGAACAGGTCATCACTGCTCTCTCAAAGGCAAAACATACAGCCTCCATGGGACCCAATAACATCCCAGGCTGCATCCTACATGAACTCAGGCAGGAACTTGCAGCACCATTAGGCACCCTATTCAACCAAAGGCTGAGTACTGGCTTTGTCCCATCTGAGTGGATGACAGCCACTGTCATCCCTTTGCACAAAGGTGGAGCCTCCACCGATCCAGAAAATTATAGACCCATCAGCCTAAGTAGCCTGATCGGCAAGGCCATGGAATGGATTATCATGGAGCTCATTAACAAGGACATCGGCAACCTCCACACACTCGATCCCACACAGTTTGGCTTTGTCAAGGGGAGATCATGTCTGTTAAATATGGTCGACTTCTTTGAGACAGCCACCGAAGCCATGGATGAGGGGAATATAGTGCACACTGCCTACCTTGACCTGGCCAATGCATTCAACACTGTTCCACACTCGGCCATAACAGATAAACTCTCTAAACTAGGCAGCAATCCATATGTTACTAGATGGGTAGCAAAGTGGCACAGTGATAGAACCCACCTAGTCCAAATAGGGAAAGCCACCTCAAGCAGTAGACCCGTTAAAAGAGGTGTACCCCAGGGTTCTGTCTTGAGGTCTCTGTCATTTGGGATATACTTTTCTGAGGAGCAGGGCAAAACCAGTGGGCTAGGGCTGACCAAGTTTGCAGATGACTGCATGCTGGGTGCTGTCAACAAATCCACTAGTGATGTGGGCATCCTCTAAGATGGACTTGTGCCAGAAACATGGCCTCACGCTGAAAGCCACAATATACATAATCATCCCCTTTTGGGAGAGTGATGTCTCCACAAATTATCACATTATTAACAACATCCTAGGTACGCAAGCAGTTGTTAGGGATTTGGGCACACAGGTTGATAGCAACCTGATGTTTGACCACCATGTTGCTTCTGTTGTACGGACAGCCTTCTACATTGCCCACCTCATAAGCAGGGGTATCTCATCAGAAACAAAGATGTCACAACTTCCCTGTATTCTTCCCTTATAAAGCCCATTATTGAGTACTATGCCCCCTTTCAGCATTTTTATACCCTTTTGCATGCAGCAGCTGGAAAGACCAAAGTGGTTCCTCACCAGGAGAATTCAGAGCCTCAAACATCTACCATACACCAATAGGCTAAAATCCCTATCCCTCGACTCAGTTTCATACAACCTCCTCAGAGGTGACCTCTGCCTGGTATACAAGGTGATCACGGACCACACCTTGATAGGACAGCTGCATATCTGCAAGTCAAGCTCCACTCGAGTAACCCACATGTGCACCCTCAACCTGGTCTGTGACATCAACAGGACTTGTAGCAGGACAGATTTGTGTCCCAGAGACTCTACCATCTGTGGAATAGACTCATTCTCCATATCAAGCAGTGTACCTCTTTACTCCTTTTGAAACACAACCTGGATAACTGAATGTGAAACAGGAAATACACCTGTGAGATTCCACCCATGTCCCTGTTGGACTGGGGCATCAGGTGCTGACTTCTATAAACATGGGCTAAAGCCTTGGCTAGGCTTATAAGGGCCTCAGGGCCAATAGGCTTGTAACCTGGTATGAAACTATGAATACCGGTTATGGCCCTGTGTGCTGCGACATAGTGTGTTGTTATGTCTCCACTCCCATCAATGCCATCTACTGTGGTGTATCCCCTATGGGTGACATCCCGGTACCATGTCATACAGCCACCGTCCGACAAATAGATGAGTGTTACTACAAATATATGGGGACAGTCCAGCAACATCTATGTAGCGCAATGATAGACAGCACTGCAAACGTGCTGTAAATTATCTTCCCTGTAGGTGTCCAGTGTCTGCAGTACACAGACGTTTGTGGAATGTGTACATGTGCCTGATATACGTGGACCATCTGCCAGAAAAATGTGGATGTCTGGCAGACATTTGGACAATATGTAATGTTTTTTCTCAGACTGTAGGGAATCTGGCTGTCACACACCAGAACCCTCAGAAAACAGTTATGGTACCATAATATCTGTTACTGTATGCATTTCCTTACTTTGTAAGCTCAATATCTACACTCTGTCACTGAGGTTGGGCCTGTGTCACCCCACTACTACTGTCTATGACCTGAAGTCCTGCTGTAGGGGGTCACCAGGTATTCTAGCCATAGCTCTCAAGTGATGAGATATGGATGTCAAGTACACAGGGACCTAGCCAGAGTATCTCAAGGACAGTCAGGGACACCTGTACAATGTTTGAACTATTCTTGTGTGACATTCACAAACTGAGAGGAGGTGAATGACAGTACATCATGTGATAAGCCAGCTGTGTCCACCATTACTTACTGTCACTATTGTGTAACACACAATCCAGTAACATTTGTACAGGAGCCAATCATTGTAGTAGGCACGCAGAGGGCCAGAGCTGTGATTTACGTCACAGCAGGCAGAGTTGACAGAGAAGCCTGTAGGTGCTGGATAGCTAACTATCAGCAACATGTCATTCCAAGATATGTACTACTAGCCTACTGCTGTAATCCCTATTCCCCATAACTGCATCCTCCCATCTGTGTGCCATTACTTGGGGACTTTATTTTATACCTGGTAGAGTGCTTTACTACTTTTTGTGCAGAAATCCTGAAGAAAATTGGTTGTGATATCGCAGTCTGTCTTTGTAAAGAAAGCCACAGACCTGTTTACCATAGGCAGCTGATTGCCTTTTGTAGGTAATGCTCATGAACAGGTGATTGCATGTAAACCAATCTGTGGCTCAGACTTGCTAACTGCATCCAGAACAGTTGTCTTGCACTTTCATTAGCCAAGTGTATGGCACAGCACTGCTATATTTAAGATCTTCATGTAGGCCTTGGCCCCTTTCCTAGTCTGTGAGATGGACATTATGGAGGTGTGGAGACTACAGCATGACACAGGGTAGGTATAAATACTGTCTACTGTTGGAATTTATGTGATATGTCCACAGTTTTGCATGCTATGTTTGGCAATTGTGAACAGACTTTCTAATTATGTGGCAATTTAGTGTTAAACAATGTGGGTTGAGCTCAATAAGGGGGAAGACAGATGTGAGTGTCATACCTTATAGGCACCAGAAAATGTGTGCAGCTGCAGTATCTGCTGGTCTGTCAGCTGTGTATGTTTATAGGGAAAGACTGTGATACATGTCCCTGTTGTTCGACCTTTGCCCCCCACCCCTTTATGTATGGGTGTTGTGCGGATCCGTTGTTCTAGGTGGCTGTGAGGTATGGTAGGTCTGTAGCAGGTAGCTGAACATACTGCCACATATGATGCAGGCTGCAGCTGCTGCTTTTTGCCCAGAGTCCTACTGGGGAGTGTGAACAAATTGGAGGACAGCAAGCTGTATGTGTCAGTGAGGGAGTAGTGTCAGCTCTGTTGTTACAGCATAGCCAGGGTGAGAGTACCCATAACAGTCCAAGTGAGGCATGTGCCTATGGTACATATGTCATGTATCAGTGCCAATCGGATAGTGGAAGGTTGCATATACATATATGTGCAGTATGTCCCTACCTACAGCTTTTGACATGCTAAAATGGGTAGCAGTGAATGCAGTAGCAGCAACCTCTTTCTGTTAAAATTGCAGGACTCGGTCATTATTTGTTATATCCACAAACATGTAATTGAAGTGCAACACTCTGGATTCAAACCCAGGACTGTGAGTGGCAAGATATACAACAGGTTAAGAATTTAACAGACTGAGCTACTGAGTCAATACTGCAGAAGGTGTATTTGCAAGATATATGTGCATGCATACAATCTGTTACACAGGATTGGTATTAGCATGTGTGTTTGGATGGGTATGATGTGTAACACTGAACTGTCTGTCATGATTTAGTAACCTCAATCTCTACTGATTTTCCAGTACTTCAACACATAGAATAGGTTTATGGCAACTGTTTTCCAACAGTAGGTGGCACAACTGTAGACATTCTGCAATAGTCTGTGCAGTTGTCCGCTATACCTAATATCCTAGGTCTCACATCCATCAATCATTATTTATCTGGGTGTGTACTGGTTTGCTGTCTGCATCACAGTCCCAAGTACACTGTCAGTTTTCCCATTGTATGTACAAGCAGTGTGTCGTCAATCAGGATATGTTTATGGAAACACCTACTTTATCTTAGAGCTGAGTGGCCTAGTGGGCTAATGCATTGTGCTGTAGTTAACAGAGTCCCAGGTTTGAGACTTGCCAGGGGTAATTATTTTGGAAATGTGCCTAACAGTGTCAGTAGGTGATTAAGGCAGTTTTAAGCAGGGTTAAGCATATTTGCGCGGTGCACTGCACTGCTTAGGCCTGCTTAAACCTACACTAATTCAAAAAAAAGAAAAGAAAAAAGGGTTGATAGGAAAGTGGTAAAATGGGGGGCAAGCAAGGGGGAAAACACTGTGAAAGTCAGGTAGGGATGTACAGGATGGGTTTATAGGTTCATAGGTGTGTACTAGGCCAATGTCTCTGGAGCCCTTACAAGCCTAGCCCATAGAAGTGCCCTGGCATGGTGCCACCCGACATTAGTTACCAGTGCCTCTGTCAAGTAGAGCCACTGGAGTGATCCCCAGGGTGAACTTCCTATTTCCCATTCACTCATCAAGATTTCTCTTGAAGAAGGCCAGTGGGGTGCTTTGCTTGATGTGTATGGGAAGTTTATTCCAGAGCATGGGCAGTCTCTAGGTTATGATCCTGTCCCTCCAGCATGTTCTGTTGATTGTGGTAATGAGGTTTAGGTCTCTGGAGCATGTGGTGTGGAGGGATTGGGATTTCTTTAGATGTAGCATTTTAACAGAGCTGGGTCAGACATGGCTTTGTAAGTCAAGCAGATATCATCTCTTAGTAGACAATATGAGACAGAGAATAGCTGGAGTTTTTGAGTATGTCCATCTAGGACATGTGTTTAAGGCCTAGTATCCTCTTTGTGAGGTACTTTTGTGGCCTCTCCAGCTGTTGCAGGTGTCTAGCAAGGTGCATGCCAAATGGGGCATTATACTCAATGACTGGTCTAATGAAGGAAGAGTAGAGAGAGATGATGACCTCTTTCTTCCTGGATGCAAAACCCTTGGTAATACGATGTGCCACATAGAAGGACTTTCTGACTACAGTGGCAATGTGATGGTTAAAGAAGAGGTTACTGTCAATCTGTGTCCCCAGATCTCTTAAAACATCTTCTGTGATTAGTGGGCTCCCATTGATGTGGTAATTAGTGGGAATGATGCATTTATTGGCATTAAGCTTAAGCCCATGGTTTTGACACTAGTCATTTGTCTCAGTGAGGCCTTTCTGTAGGCTGTCTGCATCACTTGGGGAGTTAATAATGGCTCCCAGCTTGCAGTTGTCCATGAACTTGGTCAGCCAGAGTCCCTCTGTGTTAGCCTGGACTTCTGAGAAATAGATGCTAAACAGGAGAGGACTCAGGACTGATCCCTATGGGACTCCATTCGTGACTGGTTGGCAGTCTGACTCAGAGTCTGCTACTTTCACACTGTGGGTTCTCCATGCCAATTCGCAACCCACCTAATAATATAGGGGTTGATGCCTAGTTTGGTGAGTTTATCAATAATTCCTGAGTGAGGAATGGTACCAAAGGCCTTGGCCAGATCAAGGTAGGCTATATGAACTGCCTTACCCTCGTCCACAGCTCTGATGACTGCTTCAAAGAAGTCAACCAGGTTGAGCAGGCATGATCTACCTTTCAAAAAAACAAATTGCATGGGATGTAGAGTTTGGAGATTCCCTATATCTTTGTTAATTAGGTCCATGATGATGTGCTCCATAGTCTTACAAATCAGACTCATCAGGCTAATAGGACAATAATTCCCAGGGTCTGTAGTCACTCCCCCTTTACGGAGAGGGATGACTGTAGCAGTGCGCCATACAGTAGGGAAAAGCCTGAGGTGAGGCTCTGAGTGAATAGGGCACACAGATGTAGTGCCAGTTCACTTTGCAGTTCATGTAGAACACAGCCAGGGATATTGTTGGGTCCCATGGAAACTGTAATCTTGGCCTTGGACAATGCAGCTTTAACCTGTGCTGCAGTAATGCTGGGTGCCTGGCATTCTTCCAGTATTGTGAATGGTCCATTAGGGGGGAGAGAGGGGTAAAGTTGGCACTGAATCTGTCGGCCAGTATGTTGGCAATATCTGTTGGCTCACTATAGGAGGTGCCATTGTGCAGTAACTCAGAGCAAATCTAGGTATTGCCATGGAGATTCATGATATAACTGTAGAAGGCTTTGTGGTTGTTTTTAGCATCTGCCACAATTCTGCCTTCATTTTTTTTTTATTTATTTTTATTTTACATTTATTTATTTTACATTTGTTGACTGGGCTAGTCTAGCTGGACATATATCCATTTTCAGTAGAGGCCCGGGGAGAAAAGCTCCAAAATACAGGCAGTAAGCAACCATTTACAATAAAAAAAGAGACAATAGCAAGCAAAAATACAGAATGGTACAATGGTAAGCATGAGTAAGACTAAAAGAGGAAAAAAGAAAAACAGAAACAGACTAGTCAACCCAAGACCATAATTAACAAATATAAATGAAACAGCTGGTTAAAAACAGAGATTTCAGGTATGCAGGATAGAACGTAAGAGTAATAAAAAGAGCCGATTAGGAAGCCCCTAAATGGCCTAAAATGAAGAAGAAAGAAAGAATAGGTAAAATTTATAGAGGATTCAAAATAAGGAAGTAGCTGATATCAGTAAGTGTGGCATTTAGAGGCAACAATCAGGGGAGAGTGAGTGAAGTAGGAGTAAGGGGGAAGTGTTTTCAGTCAGGATTAGCACAGGGACATAGCCAGTGGGTTTTTAGGTGCTCTTTGATATGTTTTTTAAAAAGGGATGTGGAGTCTAGGTTAGTTATTTCTTGAGGGAGTTGGTTCCAGATTTTCCCGACAGAATTTGAAAATAATGAGTCACCAGCTTTATTGTAAGATTTAGTCGAGGCTACTAGTAGCTTATCAGCAGAACGGAGTGTGGCTAGGTTTTTATAAGGGGTAATCAGTTTTGTCAATCTAGGGGTAGCATCTGGGTAGTAAAGGGACTTATGAATGATAGTTAGTTGTTGATAGAGTAAGTGGCTATTAAGTTCTAACCAATCAAGTTGCCTGAGGTTAAGACAGTGGTGAGTTCTGAAGGGCGTAGCCATAATGAATCTAGTTATACTGTTGTAACAGGAAGAGAGTTTGGTAATGTTATTTTTTGATAAGTTAGTATATATGGCAGAGGCATAGAAAAGAGTGGAGATCAGGTGGGTTTGGGCAATGGTTTTTCTAGCTGCTGGGGTTAGAAAGGGTTTAATTCTGTAGAGTCCCTATTTTTTTGTTAACTGATTTGATGGTGTTGTCAATATGGTGATCAAAATTGAGACGGTTATCAATAGTAATACCTAATAGGCGAGTGGTCATGTCTGGGTTAATACAGGTGGCATTATTAGAGGTGATGGAGAAGAAAGGTGTGGAAGATTTGAGAGTGGGAGAAAAGAGAAGTTTTGTTTTCTTGGGATTTAGAAGGAGGGAATGTTCCATAAACCAATTTTCAACTTTATGGAAAACTGTTTGAATTAGGGACTGGAGTGAGGAAACATTATTAGCAGTACAGATTAAAGTTGAGTCATCGGCATATTGAATGCAGATGGCTTGGGGAATGTTTACGTGTAGGTCATTAATAAATTCCTCCCTGGTTAGATCTGACCACAAGCTAATCACCATGGAAATCCACATCTCACCCACACCCCACGCAAAGGTAGCCACCATGAAAAACTTCTCCAAAGGTGACTTTGGGCTCCTAAAAACAGAGGTGGCTAACTTCACAGTAACCGTCACAATTTTGATCACCATATTGACAACACCATCAAAAAGCTGGCTTTATAGGTTTTGATGAGGGATCTAAACTTTTTGTTGAGGCTAATAAGGGAGTTTTTCCAGTCTTGGGATTTTACCTTTTTCTGCAGCAGTTTCTTCCTTCAATTGTAGAGTTTATTAATGATAGGGGACCATCAGATTGGCTTCCTTTTTTTGGAGGAGAGGGTCTTGGTTCTGTTGGGTATGGCCAGTTCCATGCATTTATGTACATGTTTGTAAGGCAGTCATGAAACTATTTTCCATTGGCATGGGTGCTGTGAAGTTAGCCACCTCTGTTTTTAGGAGCCCAAAGTCACCTTTGGAGAAGTTTTTCATGGTGGCTACCTTTGCGTGGGGTGTGGGTGAGATGTGGATTTCCATGGTGATTAGCTTGTGGTCAGATCTAACCAGGGAGGAATTGACTATTGGTGTAGAGCAATGGTTGCCCATGTTAGTAATAACCAGGTCAAGGATGTTGCTTCCTCTAGTGGGGGTAATAATGAGCTGTTCCAGGGCATTGGAACTGATGAATTCCAAGAAGTGTTGGGCCAGTGTATTGGTGCATGAGTATTTTTCCCAGTTTATGGAGGGGTAGTTGAAGTCACCCAGTATGAGAGTGTTGAGTTGTACACTAATAGTTTCCAGGGTGCTTAGAAATGTGGAGCAAGAGTCTTGGGACATGATTGGGGACCTATAGCAAGCTATGACCTGAATCACCATCCTACCCAATGTTAGTTATACCTGAAGTATCTCAGATGCATTATGCTGGTTTACCAGCCTGCAGGTGTGCATATCCTTTATGAATATGGAGACACAACTGCCTTTGGAGCTTCGGTCCATGTTCTGGGACCCAAAAGTGTGGAATGAGTTATAGCCTGGTAGCACAGGGGTGCTTTCTGCTGCTTTAAACCAGGTCTCCATTACAGCACAAATGTCGATGTTCTCCATTTTGAGGAGTGCTTCGAGCAAGTGCATCTTGAGATTTAGAATTCTAGTGTTGAGCAGTATGGCCCTCAGATTGCATTTATTTATAGCTGTTACAGTGATAGTTTGGTCTTTGGAACACCACCTAAAAAAAGGCACTATAAGGATGGCAAGAGCGTTAGCCAGTACCCGGAAACCCAGGGGTGACAGATGCAGGCCATCTCTGGCAAAGCATCGAGGTCTGTCAGTCATGTCATCCCAAGCAGACAGATACTGGATCCCTTTATAATGACACCATCAGTGGGAGTGATAAGCACTAGGTAGCCTATCTACCACAAGATGAGTGGTTTCTGGCACTGAAATTGTAGTTTATTGGCAGTTTTTCTATCCCTTTCAACTTTCTAGTTTAAAAGCCCGTGTTTGTGTGGGTTTGCACTTGTTTAAGCTCCACGGATCCAGTTTTGGCATCCTGCGGACTACAAGAGCAACAGAGAGGAGAAAGAGAGACTTTAAGTACCTCCATTTAGATTTCTTCTGATTATATTGTGTTCTGCACTTGATTTAAACCATTTTTTCATTTAACTGCATTTATTTTAACTGTGTTTGCTTTAATATTGCTACACACTAAAGTGTGCTATCTTGCATTGCATTTAAAGAGCTTTTATTACTGTTTTAACTGTTTTTTCTGCAAAAAAATAAAGTCTTAAGCTTGTTCCCCACCTTTCCTGTTACTAGACTAGTTCAGATACAGATTTGCTGTAGCCAGGACTATACTGTAAATGTCTGAGTTCCCAAGATCTTTCCCTGTTAGACGGAAACCTTTCAGCTTATTAGTGGGAGTGGTAAGCACTTGGTAGCCTATCTACCACAAGAGGAGTGGTTTCTGGCTCTGAAATTGTAGTTTATTGGCCATTGGGGAAGTTTTTCTATCCTTTTCAACTTTCTGGTTTAAAAAGCCTGTGTTTGCATGGGTTTGCACTTGTTTAACCTCTGCAGTTCCAGTTTTGGTGTCCTGCAGAATACAAGAGCAACAGAAAGGAGAAAGACAGACTTTAAATACCTCCATTTTGATTTTTTTCTTATTATACTGTGTTCTGCACTTGATTTAAGTCATTTTTCATTGAACTGCATTTATTTTAACTGTATTTGCTTTAATATTGCTATACACTCAAGTGTGCTAGCTTGTATTGGATTTAAAATGTTTTTATTATTGTTTTAACTGTTTTTCTGCAAAAAAACAAAAAAGTTCTAAACTTGTTTCTCACCTTTCCTGTTACTAGAGTAGTCCAGATACATATTTTCTGTATCCAGGACTGTATTGTAAGAATTATGATCCTTTCCAACACTCCAAAGGACCATAACTCTCCATTTCTTGTACAGAAACAGCTGTGCAGATTGTGGACAATTTGGAATTTGGAGCCTCACATCCTAGAGAAAGGGGTGTGGGTGACATAACTGTGTTGATTAATTGAGGTAATGATTGATTGTATGCAGTGTACGTGAGGGTGAAATGAAAAGCTATGTATGGGGTGATTTTTTTTGTGGGACAGATGCCCTTTTTTTTAGTTGAATTTTGGGGAAGGGATATAGGTACATGTGGGGAGGTAAGTTGGGTAGGAGAAGTTCCATTTGCAAACAGACAAGACAGCATACAGGGGTGGTGTATGACACATGAGGTGGGTAAACACCTTGGACAGGGAGGGTGTTGTGGAATCAGAGAGCCATGGGCCCCCAGATGGCAGCAGTGAGACTCAGCTCCCCACCCATGGGCAGTCAACAATGCTCCTTCACTGTCCCAAAGGTGACTGTGCTGGGGACTGGACAATGGGGCCATGCTGCCCCTTCAGGTTGTCCAGTCTGCCCTCAATCTGGTGCAGGCAATCGTTGAACCCACAGTGCACAATCCTGTCACTGGGTATTGTGCCTGTTCCCGGGGTTGGACAGGCCCTGTCCCCTGAGGTGGTTCCACCAGTAAATGGTGCAGGAACAGCAGAGGGGGCAGCTCCAGGTTGGGTCCCAGACATTCTGGGACCCAGGGCTACAGCTGGCTGAGGTAGGATAGGTAGATCACCATGAACCGCCCTACCCAGTCGAGCTATGGTGTTGAGGTATTTCAAGGTCTATAGGTTAGTAATGAACAGAACATTTAAACATTAGTTATAACAGCATGCCAGGATGTTGCAAATAACCCAGTAACATACCATTGCATAGCATATGGAACACAACAATAAGTGGGATAATAGTCAATATTGTAACAGCATGCAAGTAACAGTTACAGCATAAGGTCAACAACATAGGTAATTCAATAAAGTATGTTAGTATGCAACCATTGTAATATATAACAATAATAAAATACAAAGCCCAATATAATGTTTTGAAAACAACATATGTTAAAAGTAAACCATACCCGATGTATAACAATAATAAATTATGATGCAGATAAGGGGTGCGGGGAGAGAGAAAAAGACATTCCATTGCTACCAGTATAAGTTAAATTGTTTGCAACAGTACTCTTATATACTGTACAGGTGTGCCCTACTTTATGTATATATGTGCAATATAGCTTCTGTAGTGCCTACATACCTCTCAAGCTATCCACATGGGACAGTACAGGTCAAGCTGTAACACCTACAGGTACACAACTATGAGGGACTATTACATGTCAGGGGGACATATATGACTACCAAGGTGTACTATGGACTGATGTAGTGTGATTGTGCTTGTGATATAAATCAAGTGGATGTTAAATTTGTGTCCAAGGGATTTGGCACCAGTGATTATAGTCCATGACAGCATGACACTTGAGAGACGTGTATTGTGCACAATACAGAGTATTTACTCCTATCATGCTGTCCTTGGCAGGCATGGGGTTAAACTATCAGCAGACATTCACAGACATACCAGGCATACAGCCATACCAAGATTAAATAGTTTTGTTTTAAGTTGTTTTAATATTGTACTTATTGACTTTATTTACTGACGTCTTATCACCTTGCTGAGCAATGCTGTTAACACTCTGGTTCATCTGAACACACAAATTAGTAACCCATTGGAACAGCTACTACAGCTATTTATTTACAAGTAATTACTGTGGGGAGAACATCTGTTAACAATACATAACTGTTTCTATAAATATTTAGTAGTATTTGTCCCTGGATTCAAACCCGGTCTCTGTGTTATAAAATGTACATCACACCTAGTGTTTATCAAACTGAGCTACTGAACCACTGCTGAATATTGTTTGACTACTATGTGCCTAGAGCTTACCTGGTAACAAACTGTGACCTGGTAATAGAGGTAGAGTGTTATACAAGACTGCAGTGACACTTGAACACACATGCATGAAATTCACACATGACAGAGATAGTAGGTGAACTCAGCATTAATACATGGAATGCAGATGTAGACAGTTAATCCCTAGTGGGTGGAAATATGTGTGATGTGCACAAATCATATCAGAGTGCTGGGTTGGCTACCTGGACCATATACAGTTGCAGATGGTATATTTGCAGTCTACAGCTATTACAGTTTCATACTTGCCTGCAGCAGCATAACTAAGACCAGGAACGCATACAACTGAAATGCAATGGTTAACACAAGACAAACACGAGATACACAATATAACTTGGGTGTTCCTATTATAGGATCAGATCTTACTGCAGAACAAATATCATAATGCATTATATCTTGTAGTACAGCTCCACATCTACACTCTTTATTAGCTAACCTTCAGTCACTTAGTAGCATTATTCCTGTTTTCACTTCACAGCAGTTATTGTCATACTCAATTTCATTCCCAACAGACGAAAATACACATATATTGCACAACACAGCTTTATTAGGGGTGACATCATGCAGTGATTGGTATATATCTACAGTCTTTATTAATATGATGATGAACAGTTGAAATAATGCAGGTGTTGCAATACAGCTGTAATTCCACAATTAAAGCAGTAGACACTTTTTTTTATTTCCTTAACATTATTAATGCAGTAGAACTTCATTTACTTAACATTATTAATGCAGTAGAACATTATTACCTTAACATTCTTAATGCAGTTGAAACTTTATTTCCTTAACATTATCAGGTATCATGCTTTCATATTTATTGAACTGTACCTGGGATTACTCAATTGTATAAGTCGAGGTTTATGACCACATTCATTGCAGTACAATCAAAACAGAATATACCTACTGTCAGTTACTAATTTACTCTTTCTTGTGTATGACTATAGATTGCAAAATACATCTGTACTCACCACACTCAGGGTGCAACCTGGCCAGGTGCCCTGCATGGGCCTCCAGGTTGCAAGCTCTCTCCTCTGCAGCTGTGGGGAGAGAAAAACACCATTATGCATACCTGTCTATCACACATTCAGAGTACAATTTGGTAAAGCAATGATAACAATACTTACAAACTGGTGGGACATTCCATCTCTGGCATCTTGGATTCAGGTGGCCAAGAGATCCCCCTTATGATGCTTCAGGTCATCATAATGATGATGCACCTGCTCACCTGTGCAGGGGATACCAGTTGCACTGGTGAGATTGCTTACCAGTCGGTCCCAGGCCTCAGATAGGTATTCCAACCCCTTGTACTAGCCCTGCAGCAGGTGGACATCATGGTATTTTACACGGAGGCCAACCATGGCCCTGGACTACAAATTGTCCCACCGTTGTACCCAGAAGTGTGTACCCTCACCAACTCCTGCCATAGTCTCTGCCAAGATCAAATTCCAACAGATTATGGCTATATTCCCACCTGTTGCACTTAAAAAAGCCTGTTTTCTCACCCTTTACCACCACTGGGCCATTTTTAAAAATACTGTACTTCGCTTAGCAGCACGCAAACCTGCTGAGCTTAGCTGAGCAGTGCTTAAACTGGCAATGCTTAGCAAAGCTTAGCAGTGCACAAACTTGCTTAGCAGGGCTGAACAGTGCTTAAACGGGCATTGCTTAGCTGTACAAAGCAGCTAAACACAGCTAAAATAGTCCTTGTTTAAACAGTGCTTGGCAAGCCTTAGCTGTGCTTAGTGTAGCTTAGCTGGGCACAGCAAAGCAGGATTTCATAATGCATTTTAAAATTGTGGAATTGCAAACTACAATGTTTAATAACATGTCTGTACATGCATACATTATTCCATCAAGGGTCTACACATACTTGTCATAATTGTGTATTTGCAACATAAATGCCTCATACCCTGTCTGTGTATTCATACAAAATTCAATCAATGTTTAATACTACTTCTCATACATGTGTATTTGCAAACTAAACTTTAATAAGCTGTCTGTGTAATCAAAAAAATAAATCAGAATTTAAAAGGTGTGTCATACGGTATATTTACAAAATAACCACTGTGTGTATTTCAACCCTGCACCTACTGCACATAAGGCTGCCACTCTAACCATTCGGCTACATGACCATGTGAAATGCTGTTATACTTTTACATATATCTCTCAGCTACGTTTAAGCACTGCTAAGCTCTATACCACACAAACACACTCAGCTATGCTTAAACTTGACCTTTCCTAAATAATTAAAGGTAGCCAGTTTCTATTTTTAGATGTCTGGCATATTGCTGCATGCTGCACCATGCAAACACACACACACACACAAAAAAAAAATTAAAATACTTTTTAAATACTTTGCTATCCGGCACTTTGACGGTGCAGGGAGTGTGTTACTCATCTCCAGACATAGTATCACCCTCCCTACACTGACTCGCTAACCGTGTTACATGGCTCTCCCTCAGTAGTGTGCTTTCATTAACATGCAAGGCATGCTACCAAGGGGGATCTGCATACACGGCCATGGTACCTTCCATGTAGGTCTTCCACTATTCTTACATGGATTTTATTAAATCCCCAGGATTGACTCCCAATCTAACAAAAGGACAAAAAATCCTTTGCAGAGGGAAAGCAAAGTACCCTTGCACAACCAAAACCATACTACATATATATTCTAACACTGAGATCAGACTACAGTGAGGAAAAGAGTAATTTTCCCAATCCCCACTGTAGTGCAATCCAATTGTAAACAGCAATGCTCAAAACCCATGAATGCAAGCTGCATCTTAATGTCCTGGAGGCGATGTAATTTCAGGTTGGGATTTTCACTTTTTGCATTTTTACTCTTGATCATCTGAACTACAGCAAATTAACTTTCATACTTTAGTAAACCATATATATATATATATATATATATATATATATATATATATATAGTGCAGTGGTGTAGTAGTTAGCATTGTCACCTCACCACAAGAGGTTCTTCTCTGGTTTGATTCTTGCCTTGTGTATGGTGTCTGCATATCCTTCCTGCATTTGTGTGGGTTCCCTCAGGGTGCTCTGGTTTTCTCCCACATTCAAAAGGCATGCAATAGGTGAATTGGACACTCTAAATTGTCCTTAGGTGTGAATGTTTGTGTGTGAGTATGTGGTGCACCCTCTGAGGAAGGTTGGGCCTCAGGCTAATAACCTGATCCCATAATACCTGCACCTGCTATGGAAATGAGTGCTGAAGGGTGCTTGTTGCCCAATGTGCTGAATGCATGGGAGCAAATCCAGGAGATATATATATATATATATATATATATATATATATATATATATATATATATTTTTTTTTTTTTTTAATATATATTCAGCATTACACAACTCCTTTTGTACATGGGGTGGGG